>NC_133774.1:110656831-110774874 GCF_003597395.2 Chelonoidis abingdonii | reverse complement strand
CGGACCTGAAGGACAGGACCCGGAGAGGACAGAACGAGGCCGGTGTGGCTCCCCTCCTCCACAGGAAGGGTTGAGCCCCGGCCCCCTCATCACAGTTGGTTTTTTGTTGTTTTTTTTTCTGTTCCCTTCGCACACATCCCAGATGCACTCCATAACTGGCAGAATCCCAAGTAATGTCTGCTGAGAATACAAATAAAGCATGTGGAAGAACTGACTTCTTACTTGGCTATATCTACCAGCATGTTGGGTTTGTATCCAATTTGGAATAAAGCCTGCTGCCTTAAAGTTTGGCTTCCAATGAGAGAACGTGTGGTTTTGGTTTTGGTTTTTTCCCATATAAACACTCCGATTCATCATGGTAACCTCCATGTCAAGGCATGCATTTTTACTTTTTTTTTTCCATGCTGTTATAAAATAATTTCCACACCTGGACTACTTTCTGCAGTAAGAACCTGCTAAATCTAGAAAATTGATTTAGACTTGTCAGAAAGGTCTAGTGGGATGTTGTGGTGCACAGAAAAGAGTGTGGCTGTGGAATAGTTGAAGTATGTAGTAAGTTTAGGGCTCTCGTCCCTTCTATTGTTCACCTTACTTTGTAAGTAGTCAGCACATTTGGGTTCAGTTTGTAACATACCATTTTACAAACTCTCCAGAGGCCTCAGGTAGCTCAGCTTGCATCTTCCTCTGTACTTGGGTCTCTAGAAGGACAGCCTATTTCCATTTCCAGTTGCACCCTCTGAAAGCCATATTTTCCTTTTAAGATTATATACTGTGGTTCCAATGCATGCCCAAGCTCTTACTGACATCAGAATAGTTACATGCAGACTGAATAAAGAATTGTCCCATGTGAGCTGCCACTTGACAGATCTCCGATTCATGCTCCCTCATACTAATTCCCTCTTCTCTTTCAGGATGTTGGGCACTCCAATGCCTCCCATTAAAATGAGGTGGGTCCAGTTTACAAGGTACATTCATTACAATCACCTTCATATGAGTGGTGTAGCTTTCTGAAGACTTACCCATTTCTATCTTTAGATAAGAAATAGAATGCTGTAAGGGAGTCCCTTAACCATTATTCCTTCTCAGATCTACGTAGATATTGTGTAGCTGTATTTGTGCAGTTCTCCAATAAGTACAGCACTGATGTACCAAGCACATAACTGATAGTCTAATGATGATCAGGTTTAACTGAAAGTATTCTAGGAATATACAATATTCCCAGCCCAAACACTGAAAAATCATGAGTCAGGACCCCAAATCATCAGTTGCTTAAAAATAGGGCTTTTTTTAATGATAAAATGTGGGTTGGTTTTTATTATCATTTAGTTTCTGAGCTTTTTAGGGTGAACTTTCTTCATACTGCCAAGCTTTTCATCACACCCATGAAGTCTAGGAACTTTCTTTTTCTTTTTCTTTTTTTTTTTTTAATGAAAGGTAAGATTCTCATTCCACTTTTTTTTTTTTTTTAAGCAGCTAAGACATTGAGAGCACCAAATATCATGAGAGTTGGCAATCCTGAGAATAGCATGCGCTTGAAGTAGGTGCAAGAATTAATTATATATATAACAAAAGGGTTGCATTTATATTTTGAAATTACTGGTGAGAACAATATTCATTTTGTGGTCAGAGTTAAAGGTGTTGACAAAATATGCAGTACTTATTGCTTTACATGTGGTATAAGACTTGTGTACTTAACTACTTGTTTCCTGCTTAAGATCTTGGGTTTTGTAAATGATGGGATGGGTATGTAGATGATTGTTTACTCACCAGCCTCCATTGATTTAAAATGCAATAATTCGTCTTTGGAACTTCCCTGGGTATTACTCCCCCCCTGCCCCCCGGCAGCGATTTGGAGGAGGGTTGTTCTGGAACTAAATGAAGACACACTGAATTTAAATGAAAAGTAGTTTTGGCCAGTTTGGAGGTGGATGATTAACTTATTCTTTGTATCCCTATTTTTTTCACATCAAGTTTTCAAATAGTGATAATTCCATAAATACTTGACTATTCCTGCCTGTCTCAAACTGGGTCTTGCATAAGCCAATGTTAAAACCAATCTGTTTCCAACTTTTTGGGGTAAAGTGATTTTGTTGGTAGGAAGGATATTAAAAATCATTAGGCATTAACTACTAAAAAGAACCCATAAAGGAACCATTTAATTTTTGTAACCTCAAAAAGTAGTAAGTCATTTTTTTTTCAGATTTTTTTTTTTAAATTGTCAATGAAACTTACCCTTTGAATGTAAAAGCATAATGTTTGAGAGTTTTTAGTTAGTTAGTTCCACTGTCATGAACTTCATGAAGTATGCAGAAAGGAGGCCACTCCTGCAGTCTGTAGGAGGTCACAGGCTTGAGCAACTGATTCCTCTTGCAAGGCCCAGAACCCAATTTTACTGTGCCTGCAATTTTGACTTTTATGCACCTAGCCAGTTATACTTATCTATTGCTGATCTCCTAAGAATCAGTGGAGATATTATGAAGACTTACAAGTTCATAGGGCTTACACACAGTACCTTGCTCCTTTAGAATGCACTTGGTTTGCCCTGAAGGCCTGGGGAATCCTTACATTGATTTCAGTGGAAATATTATTAGGCATCTGATTTGTGTCCACTGCAGTCAATGACAAAGCTACCATTTCTCTGAAACTTTTGAAGTAAGAATTAAGCTTCAAAAGTTTTTCTAGTCTTAGGGAAGTATAAGAAAATGATGTCCTAGTTCAAAAGAATAATAGTAATAAAACAGAGTTAAACACTCAATCTCATAGGTAAAGTCTTCTAGTTTTAAAAGCTTGTAGCTTGTCAACAAACATGATCTGTCTTGAAGATGAAGGAACTTTTGCATTCAACTGAAAACTATAGGTTACACTAATGTAATTTCTTTTTCTCAGTTGCTCTTTCCTTACTGGGGAATGATATTTGCTTTCAGTCACTAAATAATAAAAGGCAGTGGCTTCTGACAACACATCCTTTTCCCTATTTTCCACTTGGTTTGTCATACCAGGGAAGTGTTTGGGTTCTCCCCCCCTCCCACAACTGCTCTTTTGACTACATTAAAAATAAAATTCTTCAAGAACAAAATTCTTGGCTTGTTTCAAGAAAGATTGTATTGATTGGTATTTTACTTAGCCACTGAATTTAAAAAAACAACTCCTCTTCCATCACACGTAGTATGATGAATGGATTTGAAGGAGAGCAGAACTCATTGTACTCTCCATTTGTTGTTCCAGTTAACGCTTGTGGCTGGATGAGGAAAGTATCCATTTCATCATAAGAGCAAATGAGTCATGCAGATGCTATTGAGTTTTGGAGCACTCTGAGAGGACATACATGTTTTCTGAGAGTTGCCATATGCTCTTCTGTCTTATGCGGATGAGAAATAAACAGCCGTGGTCATACCCTTCCAACAATACCTTGAGAGTGCACTTGTATTTAAAGTTACAATGCTCTATTCCCCATAAACAGACGTCAATTTTCATTGAAATAGAGAGAGGGCTAACATGAAGATGCACTATCTGCATTTCATCATCACTTTAGTCTCCATTTTGTGTGCCGCAGTGGCCTTATTTCAGCATGTAGCTACATTTTAAGCATGAGTCCTGTTTAAATCAATGGGACTACTCACATGCCTAGGAACTTAGGATCAGGGCCAGTAAGTGTTTGTCATGTTTCAGCATGTGCTAACTGCGAAAATGTGTTGAAAACCCCTACTAATAACCTAAACTCTCTGGATTATATACAAATCTAAAGAATTGATTAACCTAAATAGGAATTAATTTTTCTTCTATAGATTTTGAAGGGCTTTTAAAATTAAAAAGTCAGCATCTGCATTACTGACCCTCTGCAATATAACAGAAGAGCAAGATGAAAGATGCACATTTTAAAAATCTTTTAAATCCACAAGTCTACTTATCTCTGCACAAATCCTGCTGAAACATCTGTCTCCTACTTCAATAAATCTTCGAACACCTTAACAATCTCAACTTTGGAAAAGTGCATATAAAAATATGTACAGATTATTTGAAATCAGTTGAAAATAATACCAACAATCCAATGAGTTGGATATATGTCATCTTAGAAATATTCAGGTATTAAAATATGCACAACCCTAAGGATACATACACAGTCCTTGTCCTTATGCCAGATATTTGACTGTCCCACTGAGCTGATATCATTGTCTATTATTCAGACAAATATTGTCTCATTGTTTCCTTGTATTCCCCCATCTTTCTGTTGTCTCTTGTTTTATACTTTAAAAATATCCCTGCCAGAAAGAGTTAAATTGTATTCTGTGGTACATGACTGGGACTCCTATGTGCTACAGTAATAAAAATAATAAAGAATTTATCCCTGAACCACAAAACATCCAACATAATTTGTAATCAACTTGCAAAGCAGACATGAGTTCTGGGACATCTCAAAAAAAACAAACAAACCATTTTATCCAGAGAATCTCTTCCCATTTTCCACCACCTCCAAATCTGTCTGCTTAGAGTCAGTGGTGTGGGGTTTTTTTTATTTTTTTATTTTTTTTTGCGCTATCTGACAGATGCATTCTCATACTAGTGCTCATTAAGCTAGCTTGCTAAAAACAGTGCAGTGGTGGCATGGCTAACCACCCTGTGGAACTCTACCTGCACCCCCAGGGTGCATATTTTGGGCAGCTAACCTATGCTTCCATTTGCCACTGCCCACATCTACTAATTCTAGACCACTAATTCTCATCAAGCTAGCATGAGAATATCTACATGAGCTGGGAATCATGCCCCTAGCTCTTAGTGAAGGCGTAGCCTATGTGTCATGGCAACTTTCCTTCAGCTAGGGAGTTCTCTGGTATGATAATTAAATCAAACAGAAGGGACTCTCAAAATTATGTAGCATGGGTTCCCAGGCTCCTCTGCTTGGGGAGTGAGGTGGGGTTTTTTTTTTTTTTTTTTGACATTTTGTTTTTCTAACTCCTATTCCCGGTCACTTTGTGGTAGAGAGTACTGACAATAGAGTTAATAAAGGGGTATAATAAATATATATAAAATATGCACAAAAATCTGTCTCAGGTTTTTCTGTCGTGCCCATCACTGTAGCATCTAGTACATGACTTAATGTGAAGCAGTGGTTCTCAAACTGGGGGTTGGGACCCCTCTGGGGGGTCACAAGGTTATTATGAGGGGGTGAGGGTTGCGAGCTGTCAGACTCCACCCCAAACCCCGCTTTGCCTCCAGTATTTATAATGGTGTTTAAAAACACTTTTTTTATATATTTATTTTTAAGGGGAGGTCGCACTCAGAGGCTTGCTGTGTGAAAGGGGTCACCACTACAAAAGTTTGAGAACATTTGTATAACACTTTGTGTTCCTGCACGCACACTTTTTAGACAGGCTGCAAATGGTTAGAATGGACTGTCTTTCAGCATGTTTAATAAATAGGTATAGCTTAACTGTTACTGTCTGAACCAATTTAGAACTGTCTAGAAAAGGGAAATCCAAAACCAAAATGTGTTTGGCTCCCCCCCGCCCAGCCCCCTCAGTAAGGGATTCCCCAAAACAATCAGTTTAGGGACTGCCAATATAGAATCTTTCCTCCCGGAAGGCTTTTGTCAATTTAACTTTCGGCCTGCAAGGAGAACACAAAGCTGACAAGACCCTCCCAGGCAAATAGCCAATCAGCCATCTGTCATTTTGATTTTTCTGCAAATTTGATTTTTTTTTCTGTGTGGAAAAAGGGCATTTTCCATCAGCAGACAGAAAATTCCCAACCACCTGTATTGCAGACACAAAAGAACTAACTGAAACAATTCCATTTGTGGTTCCATAGTGCACTGGTGGCCTGAAATCTTCCACAGTGCAATGCTTCGGAGAGCTGAGTGAGGAATGAAGGGGTAGATACCCAAAAGACATTGCAACTGAAATGGTTTAAGGCAGTACTAGTGTAGACAAAGGGCAGAATTTAAACTTTTCTGCATGACTAGTATGTGTGGTTAGATGTTTATAGATGTTTGGCTGCGTGTGTGTGTTCCCTCTGTGTGCTGCCCTAGCCCTGCACAGACAGGTGGCCTGGCAGACCTCAAGCAAACTAGCCAATGACCACAAGATCCATTAAGGGATGAAAGCACCCAGCCAGTTTTATTGCTGATAAAGCACACTACTAGTATCCCACAGACTCTACCAGACCACTAATACTTCTATACCTGTAACAATGGACCATCTCAGTGAATGGTGGGACTTTCTGTCCCTCACTAGGCTAGGCAAAGATACTCCCTCTGAGATAAATCTTTATACCTGGATACAAACAAGTTAGTACTACTCCTCTGATATAGTTAGTTACTGTCCCCTGAGGTCACTAGTATCACCCATCATCTTGTACCTGTTGGTTCAATCAAAACATCTCTATTATATACTGTTATTATGACCTTATCTTTTAGGAGGAATCAATGTGTTCCTGTTATCCTTGGAAAATGTTTTTGTACCATCCTTGATATTGGGATGTTCTGGTACCACTTGATATCTGGATGTGTTTGCGTGAGCATTCTGTGACTAGCACTTCTTAGGAATGTGTATTTGTGCAACATCAGCCCTGTTCTTGCCAAATTCTGTGAGCGGGTCATGCCTCATACCAGGCCTCTGATACAAGGGTTTATGTCTCAGGCTCTCTTTCTACTACATTGTGCATCAATTGAAATGTTAGTAATTGAGCCAGTTCATGCACAGACTGTCCAGGTCTGTAATATAGCTGAGCATGCATGTTTAAGTCTCCATGCCTAGGAGCCGTGCACACCTGTGACACTGTAGTAGTAATTCAATGATATATTTAATCTTCCTTGGGTGAGACATACGGAGAAATAGGTTCATTTCAGGCCATCTCAAAGTTTTCCATGCACTGTTTAAAAATCTGATCTCAGTTCTCCTGGACTCCTTGAAGGTTTCCCCCATCACTGGTAATTGGTAGTATTTTTCCAACTTGCTGCTTTTTATGCAGCCTAGCAGAAGGAAGACAGCAGCTAGCCAACAGGTTTCAAATCCTGAGATCGTGCAACTTGTTGTTGCTCAGAGGACAGAATTTTTTTAATGTGTCCTTATCCTTTGACTTGACAAGGGGACAGCATTCCAAATGTCTCTAAGCTAAAGAGAGCCTCCATAATGAGGAATGGAAAGTAATAAACTCTTTTCTCTGTTGCAAATCACTAAGCAATTAATATCTTTCAAATTTAGGCTTCATAAGAAAGGAGAGCAATCAGGAGACCAATTTATAATCCAGATGTTGGCATAATTTTAATACAAAAATGTAGTTTGCTTGTTGGAAAGAGGCCTGGCTTCAGTTTCTAATCTTTTTATACTCTTTTAAAAAACGTATTTTCCCTCTGCAGCAGGAGTTATCTGGTAAAACATTTGAAAGGTTTCTGTTTCCAAGACATGATTGTCAGTTTTCTATATGAGATTTGCTGTGCAACTTTAAGGAAAATTTGACACACTTTCTTGGAGCAGGAATGAAAGCTGAGCTTTCCTTATGTGTCTATGTTTTTTGGAAATATAACATAAGTGAAATATAACAAACATTACTCCCAGTGCTAACTGGACTGATTATTGTGGCTTCTGTCTGGTCCTACATAAATCTGTTTTTTAAGTTACTAAAATTAGAAACATGTTTTCCAAGGCCCAGATTTTTAAAGAATTCATCTTGCTGCACTGAGAGCAGCTATGCCTAACTGATATAGGAGCCTAAATCTCAAGTGCTTAAATCCATTGTGAAAATGAGGCTTAGGCTCCTAAATTAGGCATTGCTGATCTCAGTACATCAACACTGAGGACCAGATTTTTTAAAAAGGTATTTAGGTGCCCTAGTTGACATAATCAAGTGATGGGAATAAGAAATCTACTCCAAGGTGCCAGTTTCAGGATGATGAATTATTTTTTAAAATGTGTGTATATATCAGAAATGAATTTGGCCCTAAAGCCTGTTCTCTACTGGGGTAAATTGGTATAGTGCCATAGACTTTTATAGAGGTATGCTAATTTACCTCAACTGAGGCTCTAGCCCTTAGGCAATACTGTCATCCTTATATTATATATGTTGTCCTCATTTAATTTTCCATATGCCAAGCGCACAGAGAGTATAAAGTGGTGCACTGTTTTTAGGTATTAGACAGCATTCAGAACTCTCATTTCAGCCTATGAACTGACCTGCTTACTTCTCTCTAGACATAGAGGTGTCTGGAAAATTCACTGCAGCTCTATTAAATATCAGCCTTTTATAGGGTGACCAGATGGCAAGTGTGAAAAATCGGGACAGGCGGTGGGGGGGTAATATGTGCTTATGTAAGAAAAAGCTCCAAAAATTGGGACTGTCTCTATAAAATCAGGACATCTGGTCACCCTAGCCTTTTAGAACTTAGTGTTGCTGGGAAAGGGGGTGAGAGATGCTCTTGTATTGGGCTTCAACTGCTGATGCAGATAGTCCTATACCAGTAAAATTAATACAATTGTTTGCAATAAGCATAGGAATTATGGGCCAAATGCTGAAATACTTAGCTTTCACTTAGTTTTAGGGGTAATTTTCACCCTCTTCTTGTGCACCTCAGTGGTGTGTGGGCCTTGCATTGGTCCACTGCACTGAGGGGGGTGGGGATTGCACCCTTATTCACACAATGTCCATTGTCACAAATAGGAATAAAAGTACTGAAAGATGTAAAATTTGGCTGTATAGAAACGTATCTTTTTAATCTAAAAGTTGGATATGATTGTGAGCACCTTCTCTCTCTTATTTAGGTACATTTGCACTTCTTATGGCCATCCTGAGCGCTTACTATATGTGTGATACAAATCTGAAGACGTTTGCCAAATCTCCCAGTCTCAGGCAAAAGTAAGTACCTGGTATGCAAAGATGGAAAAAAATATTTGGATGAGGGTTATCTGATATGTTGTAATAATATTTGTATGTGCTGAACTCAGGGGTGAGTTCACCCCCAAAGCAGGGCATGTTATAGTTTCACATCACATGAGTTCTAGATGAGGGTGGCTTTAATCTCTGCCACAAGTTCAGTAGGACCCCATCTGACACAAGCTGCCATGGCAATGTGCTGAATTGCCACATCCTTCCCCTAGACACCCCCTCATTAAGAACTGTCATAAACAGATAGCTAAGGGTTAATGTTTCTTTTACCTGTAAAGGGTTAACAAAGGGAACCAAACACCTGACAAGAGGACCAATCAGAAAACCAGATTTTTCAATGCTTAAGGGAGGCAATTTGGGGTTGTGTTTGTGGCGTTTTATTCTTTTTTTTTTTCCCTTGGTTTTCTTGGGGTCTTTGTCTTCTGTTGCTCTCTCAGTTAGTGAGGTGTCTTTCCAGTCTTCTAATCTTCTTTCCCAGTTGTAAGTACAAAGTTAGCAAAAGTATAGTCTTTTTAATTGTTTTGCTGTATTTGCATCTGGTATCTGGCTGGTGAGTCTTTATGTGTATTTGGCTATAAGTACTTTAAATGTATTGGTTTTAGGTAAGGCTGTTATCCTGTTCTATTGTTTATTCATTTTCTATAAGTTGAAAGCCCTGTATCATACCATCTAGGTTACAGACAACTGTTATTCTATTCTTTCTTTCTTTTTTTATTAAAGTTTTGCTTTTTAAGGACCTGTTGATTTTTTTCAGTTGACCCACCAGAAAATTGGTGGGAGAAAGGAAAAGACAGCGGGAGGGAAAAAGCTGCTCTCTGTGTTTAACTCTCTAGGTTCAGGGCAGGAAGAAGCTAGGGGAAGAGAGAGAGAATCTTTTTTGTTTCCTTGTCTTGGGTTTGTCTCTTGTGGAAGAGAGGAGACATGCTTCTTGGTATTGTGATTAAAAAAAGGTTGGCTTTCAGTACTCTCAGGTTAGCCCAAGAGGAAATTCTGGTGGGAAGAGGTGAGGGGAATGGTTTATTTCCCTTTGTGGTAAGATCAGAGCCTCTGAGTCTTGGGGTCCCCGCAAGGGAAGGTTTTGGGGAGACCAGAGGGAGCCAAAACCCTGGAATTTTTGGCTGGTGGCGGAGCGGATAGTTCTAAGCGGTATTAAGCTTAGAGGGTTCATGCTAGCTTCTCAGGTTATAAACGCTACAGTTCAAATCTGAGTGGGGAAACTTGATAAGAACACACAATCTCTTCTTCATAACCCCCAAAGCTCTACACTACCACAGTCCCCTCCAGGCAGACTCTTTCCTGTTGAATTAACTTATGTGAACTTGGTTCATAACTGTGTGCGCTGCAATTCTGAGCTTCTAATGTTTTTAACACCACATCCCAGCTAGGCTCCTCACATATATATACTCTTTATTTTCCTCTGTAGCGCAGGCGTTATGTCCCCTCCTCCACAGGAGGGTTGAGCCCGTCATTCTTTCCCCCAGTGCGGCGAACTAGAGCGATAGCCCGCCCGCTCAAAGCTCAACGGCACCGAGGGGCCGCGCGCGCCGTACCTTTTCGTTGGGAGGCTCAGCAGCCGGCCCGGAGAGCAGACTGCCAGACGCCGTGCACTCCGCTGGAAGGCTGGACCGAGGCTCCGAGACAGGACAGGCCCTTCCCCGGAACCGAACCGCTCACCACGACCTACTACGAACTCAAAGCTACCACGCTACCCCCAAACGAGCTTGGGGATCTTCGGACCGGACCTGGCCCAGCTACCCGAGTTACCCCGGAATCTACCCTAGCCCGGACTGGAGGACCCATGACGGTAGACGACCCGGCGGGACCAGGTAGGGAGCGAAGGGGGATGGAAAGTAGCCCGGGGCGGCTGCCCACAGTCAAGCCGCCGCCGAGCCGATGACCGTGTGTATGTCAGGATCCCCACTGATCACTGTCAGTGTGTTTCGGTTAGGATCCCCCCCCGATCACTCAGTCAGTGTGTTTCGGCTGGATCCCACTACCGCTACTGCGGCGATAGCCGCTATTAGGGCCCCGGGCTGGAACGCAGAGGAGTGGGTGGGCCTGCGTTCCCCTGCCACCGTAGACGGGTGGAGTACCCCTTCGCCCCCACAGCTACCATGTGTTTTGCTGCTCTGCCCTGCCCAAAGGGCCAGAGCCCCCTGACTGGTTGCTGCTCTGCCTGCCCAAAGGCCAGAGCCCCCTGACGTTGCTACTTCTGCCCTGCGCAAAGGGCCAGAGCTTAGTGTACTGTGTTTGGTGCCCGCCCCAACCAAGGCGGGCCCTGTTGACTCGGTCCTCTGCTTGCCTGCCCAAAGGGCCAGAGCTTAGTGTACATGCGTTGTGCCCGCCCGAACCAAGGGTGGCCCCTATGACTCTGTCTCGGCTCTGTCCTGCCCCAAAGGGCCAGAGCTTAGTGTACTGTGCTTTGGCGCCCACCGAACCACGGGCTGGGCCCCTGTTGACTCTGTCACTGCTTCGCCCGCCACACAGGCCGAGCCTTAGTGCACTGTGTGGTGCCCGCTGCGTCCAAGGCAGGTCCCCACTGACTTGCCGTGTCCCAGTCCACTCACAGGGACGAACGCCCAACAGTGGACCACGGACCGAGGACAGGACCCAGTGAGAACAGGACTAAGGCCGGTGTGGGCTTCCCTCCTCCACAGGGGGTTGAGCCCGGCTCCCTCGTCACATTTACAAAGTGGATAATATCTGCATAATAAACCAGCAAGAAACCTCCTGCAAATTCTGGATTGTTATCTCCAGTAGGGATGGTATGATTTCCCCTTAGTGGCTCGCTTTCCCTGCAATGAGCTTCATAGTTAGAAACATGCTTTACACAATGGCAATGTGTGAGAGATATACCTGGGGCTTGTATAACCCGGTTTTATGCTGAGAATGCTTGTCATTCATTCACCTGCTAAAAGTTTGAAGTTACTTTGTTTTTAATTTAACATATATCTTTGTTTCATTCAACAGTGCCAGCTAAATAAACATGGACTGAAAAGTCCATTCTACTTGAAACAGGGCCTCTAAAAATGGCATTACCAACAGACATTCCTGAAACAACATTGGACCAACTGTGCTGCATTTACACATGAAAAGATTTTTGTTTTTTTCAACATCAGCCCTGTAAACTCCGCCTGGACTTTGTGAAGTGTCAAAGTTAGACTCAGGACTCACGTTTGTCAGACCACTTGTTTATTAGCACAGCGCTCTCTAATACACCCAGTAATGTGAGCACCATGCAGACACAAACTATCTTATTTATACAGATAAAGAAGCGGGATTAGACAAAGGACAAAACAGCAAAAAACACTAAAAATCACCTGGGACACAGCATGCATATTCCACTTCCTTACTGTTATCGATCTAAGGCTAATACTTCACCAATTGCCCTTAAACGGTGCAATTGTTCTAAGTTAATGTCTGTATTCCTGACGCCTGGATTGCAACATTCCAACAATTTTGCTTAAAGGTACAGACAGCATTTCTTTAATCCTTTCTGTTTTTACAATATAATTCATTCTACTTTCACAAGAGTTAAGCTGGGTTCTCATTCTTGCGGATCATTGCTAGTAATGAAGGTTTTGCAAACCAAATTAGTCCCTGTGTAATACCAATGCAATCCCTTTTACCCTCATTGGTCATAAGGAATTGTTAATACATAAAGTGGAGTAAAATCCATCTGCCCTCTCTCTCTCCCCCTCCCTCCCCACCCCCACCTCCTATGAAATCTGCTGGGCTTTCGGAAATACCATTAAAAACTTGTACAAAGTGAGTAGATTTGAGGAAGTTGGTGTCATTTTTAGACCGCCATTTTGCAAAAAAAAGAATTATGTTTAATTTTAAATATTTAAGCCGTTTCTTACATTGAAGACCTTTCAGTCTAAAGTGTTCTTTGATAAGGTCAGATCTAAACACAGTTCAGGTGCAGATCAGAACTCTGCCAATGGAATCCATCCCTAGAAACAAGTCTTTTTAGAATAATAATTTTGTTCAACTCTCCGATAGAGGCAGCTTATCTAAAATGGGGATTTGTGGCTCTCAATGTGCTGTTTTTCCAGCCAAAATCTGCCAAGCACAAGGACAGTGGTGGGGGGGAAAGGGCCTGGTATGTTATGCTAAAGAGTAAAACTGTAAATATGTAATCCTCAATGCAAACAGCTGTTGCCTTGGTGGCAAAACAAACTCAAACTGACACCATGAGCCTTTATTAGATTTCTTTCCGAGGTACATGTGAGCTTGCTTGGCAATTATCCTATTTGGGGGAGCACCATGTGGAGTAAGATGGGAACCTGCACAGCCCTTGCTTGCGTAAGTGGCTGTCCAGCAAACAAACTACTGCAAACCAGTATGCCTACTGCCTTGCAAACTCAGGAAACAATCCCAAGGTGGCCAAAGTTGTAGGGTTTTGTGTGAAATTAAGATTTCATTGTAATATCTAACTCAAAACCAGGATCCCAGGAGAGGGGGGAACTCCCACAGCAGTTTATCTTCCAGTCAAAGTAAATCCATCCTGCATAAATGTTCAGGATATCAGTGTCAAATACTGTGTATGGATTTTTGAATGGGCAAGATAATTTTATGGTAAATAAAGGTTTTTAAAAAAACATGGACTTAAGGGAAAGAAGCTTATCATTGAGCATCAGGGTTGGAAGGGACCTCATCGAGTCCAACCCCCTGCTCAAAGCAGTGCTAATCCCCAGATAGATTTTTGCCCCAGATCTCTAAATGGCCTTGGGTTTAGCTCAAACCGCTGAGCTCTCTCTCCTCCCTTCTTACACATCAATGCACCATGCAGGCTTTCATATCAGATACTGGCCACTGCTGGATGCCAGATATTAGACATAATGGACCAATGATTTGATACAACATGTCAAATCCTATGTTCCTGTCCAATGAGGTAATGGCACTGAAATTACATGTATATAATTTCGTTCAAAATGACCTCTTTCCAGTTGATTATTAGTTTTTCTAATACTCCTTCCTCATTACTAATAGATCCCCGCTGACATATATTGTTTGCTTGGGCATGGATTCTATTATCAGAGGGCCAATTGCTTTAGTATTCTATTACAACTTACGTTCACTTACATAAGGCTTGATTAACCAAATGTGTATAAATGTTAAGCTGTCTGAAAGACAAAATTAGAGCTAATGAGTTTGGAAAACCACTGCTGTGAAGAGAGTGCTTCATAAAAATAACACTAATTTTTTTTTCTTTTGAAAGCTCTCCAAGTGTGCGACTCTGAAGAGAGCTTTGGGAAAGCCGTTGTTGCACTGCTCCAAAAAGCACATTTTAGAGCAAACAAAGTTCTCCCAACCAGCAAAAGTGGCGTGAAAAATAAGTTTTGCAAAAAGAAACATTTTTCCCCTCTCATAGTTCAGATCTTCTACAAACCTTCATCTTCCCCAGTATTCCATTTGCATTTTCAACAATCTAAAGTTGCCAAAAACAGCTAAGGAAAGGAGGGCTTCAATTTTCAAAATATTGCATGAAAAATATAAAATTTCAGTGCACTTTGTGGAATGAATGCAAATTTCATTGAAGTTAGATAACACTAAGCTTCAACTTAGCACAACATATGGCCTATCCAAATTTTCCAACACCTCAGGTTTTGCAAGGTAAAAGTTAATTTTTAAGTAGGTCTATTCTTTGTTCCCCACTCTCCCCTCATTATTTATAAAGCAGCTATTGCTACTGTAGCTATGTCTACACTGCACGTGACTTTCAGCAGTGTGTAGGATATGTGTAGCTACACGCTGCATTGAAAAGCAAGCAAGCTCTATCCTCATGGTTGCGTGTAGCTACATGTCAGTGAAAGGTTCTGGCAGGAGGGAGGCAACAAGGAAAGGCTGAGCCTTTTCCCAGCAGCTCCCCCTTGCCAGAGCCTTTCTCCTCAGCTGGAGTCAGCTCTCGCATCAAGACAGAGACCTATGTAGGGTATGTAATCAGATACCTACCCACCCCCTTCACATGCATCTATACTGTACTTGCCGAAGCTGTACCTCGCTGGCACCACTGCTGCATAAACCTGCTTATGTACTCTACACACCATCAAAAGAAGTGTGCAGTATAGGTGTAGCCTATAGGTACTTACATATCACAAACAATTAAAAATGTTTATAGGTATTATGTAGGCATCTATATATTTTTTTTAAAAAAAAAAGGCATCTGAACATTGAGCTGGATCCACTCTAGTTTTATGGAGGGTGGGGAGAAAGGAATGGTCAGTCTTCTAGGTTGAGCAGCTGATATCTGCTACAGAGCCTCAAAGATTCTGGAACCCATATTGCTTATTGAAAGAAATATGCTTTAGTAAACGCTAACTTTAAAATAAAACAAATTTCTTTCAGTATTGGAGTAGAGTTAAATTATAAAATAAGTACCAAAAATAATTAGTCCTCAATGAAGTTCTAAAAGAAAAGTTGAGGGCAGAAGCTGTTTGGTAAAATTTGTTAGCTGGGCTTTATAACTGAAGCCAATCAAATCTGTAATTTCAGACTAAATCACTTAATACTGCAATCAAAGTATCAAATGTCTGAACCATAATCTCAGTTAATTTCATAAAGCTTACCACTCAAACCTCAGTTCTTTTGTAGTAGCTAAGCCTTTCCTTCCCCCTCAGAATGGATATTGTAATACAAACTTTAACGGATGATGAGCAGATATTTACCAATGCTTATTTACCAAAAATTATGGGTGACATGCTCAGGTCTTTCAGGACATTTAAACACAGAGAATGCTTTAAAGAATGCCTTTGTCAGATGATTTAGGGCTGTATGGACCTGGGAATCTCTTTTGAGTACCTTCCCTGTCTGGATTATATGGGTGAGTTCACACACCTACATGCACATACACACTTTCATCCTAAAAATAAAGAAAATGGAGTGTCTGGCTGTGACATTTTTGATGCTCACCTAGACTGGTTGGTGGTTCTGTCACTGTCTGCCCTATAACTTTAGGGGGGCATTGTGCCTTTGCAGATATGGTTCAGAGCCCTGACACCACTATCCAGTCCACGAGCATAAGTTCACCTGGTTCTCACTAGCCTAGTTACTTCTTGCAGGGTGACATCAAAAGCCCTACCACTCTGGAATCTCCTCAAATACGTCCTCCCTGAATTCTTAATTACCTGACACTTGGACTGTTCCCCTCTGATTTGGCTCTCTCACACAGACATGAAACCAGCCTCCCCTGAAACCAGCTCACATGGGCATATGTACTCCACGTAGTTTTGCATACCCGAGACCTGCCTGCATGAAAATAAACAAAAAGTTTTAATAGAAAAACCACAGATTCAAAGATGAAATAATCACAGAGAGAGAACCTGTACAAGTTATACAGGAAATAAACATAGAGATGAAACTCAGGTCTTACTCTTTCATACTAGACAAAATCCCTTTTCTAGTACAGGTTACCTATTGCCTTATAAACAGCTTCTCAGCGTAGCCCTTAGCTAGAGGAGGGATCTAGTGGTCATGGACAGTATCCAACCACAAGACTGTCCCTCAGATTCTGGTTAAAAACCATCAGCGTCAGGCCTGCTTTTAAAAGGCTTTTGCGTTTTTATTTTCCTTCCTTCCTTCCCTCTTCTCTGTTTATGGTGACTCATGATTATTTCAAGTGGGGAAATTCTGTCTTGATGTGAGAGCCAGGGTGTTTTTTTCAGTTGTCTCAATGTCTTTCCATTAATTCTAATGGTTCATCATTGTCTTTTCCTGGGCTACACCTTGGATAGTTGTTTCATGTCAACAAATAGCTTGGGAGATGCCCCTCCATGCCTGACTGCTCAAGGCCCTGCTATGAGGCGTAGCAAAGATTGAGCACATTTGCTAGATACACAAAAACATAAAATCACAACCACAATCTGTATTCGTATCTCCATGATGTCAAGATCAGAACATTACATGCTTTCCTAAAAGATCTTATGCAATATATTTTTATAGTACAATAGCATTGTAAGCAATGGATTGATTTAATTGCTCATTTTAGGTGTTTAAACTTTCTGTTATCCCCTTGAGCTGTCTGTACCCTGACTGTCACACTGGGATCTCTGCTAGCCCACTCTTTCGTGAAAAACCTCCCTATAAGGCCTTTGGGAAAACCCAGTCTGAGGCCTACCCTGGAGCCATGCAACTCAGTCCAATCAAGTTTGATTTCAGTCATAGTTTGCAGGCATAGTTTGGAAATGTCCCATTTAAACCAGCAATTTGTTACTTTTAACGCACATCAAGATGCAACCCATTTAAAATATTCAGTTGTATATTTATATAAGGTCCATATGCCCATACAAGCTCTTCTCCTCGCAGAAGCCATTTCAGTTCATCATCCTGTTCTAAGTGTAGTCCCAACCCCTGATTCTGAACACAGTAATCATTCTCTAACCTCTGTAGGTTCATTCATCATATGTCATTGAGCATGCTGTCAGGATTTCTTCTACTCTGTAATTTTTAGGGAATTCTGCAGCAAAGAAGTATGTTTTACAGTATGACCTCAAAATGCACAAGGATCCAGGGGAATAGGAGGAGGCGGCTTTATTTATATTGCAGTAATGCCTATAGTGATTGCTGCTCCATTTTGTGAGGCATAGTACCAGTGAGTAAAGCAAAATAGTCAGTCTCTGCCTCAGAGTTCATAGTCTATAATTAAGAAAGATGCAACATGTAGCCAAACAAACAATTTTGTGTGGGATGGGAGACCAATTGAAATTAAGGACAGGTATATTTGCATAAATTAGTAGTCTGAGTGGGCTCTAGGCAGGGCCACCCAACGGGGGGCAAGTGGGACAATTTGCCCCAGGCCCCGCAGGAGCCCTCAGGAGAATGTCAGAGGCTTCCCCTCTCCTCCACCTTCCCCCATCCCCTGGTGCCTCAGCACACCGCATCCAGGAGCAGACCTGGACAGAGCTAAAGCAGCCTGGCTTCACTCGGGCCTGAGCTCCTCCCACTCAGAGCCATGTGGTAAGGGGGCGCGGCTGCGGCCGAATGGCAGGAGCTCAAGTCCTGTGGAGCCAGGCTGCTTTAGCTCTGTCCAGGGTCACTTCTGGACGCAGCGTGCTGACGCTCCAGGAGAGGGGGAGGCAGGAGTAAGCAACATGGTAAGCCCCTCTGAGCTGGACACCCCCCTGACCTCCTCCCCAGCCCTGACCCAGGCACCCCCTGACTCCTCCCCCCCAGCCCTAATCCCCAGCTCCAAGCCCAGCCCCTCTGAGCCAGGCACCCCCCTGACTCCCTGACCCCCAGCTCTGAGCCCAGCCCCTCTGAGCCAGACACCCCCTTGACCCGATCCCCCCACAGCCCTGACTCCCAGCTCTGAGCCCAGCCCCTGTGAACCGAGCACCCCCTGACCCAGAGCCCAGCTCCTCACCCAGCCCTGAGCAACAGCGGCACCACCCCCAGGCAGTGACAGCCCATTGGCACCAACCATCACCATCACCCAACGACAGCCCATTATGTAATTGCAAATGTATACATATCATTAAAGCATTTAATGTTTTTAAATAATGTATTTTGTGTATTTTCAAATTATTAAAAAATAATTTTTTGTATGTATTTCACTGGTTAGTATCATGTATTTGGAAATGTAAAAAATATAGTATTGTAACTCTTTTTTATGGAAGGAGCTCCTGAAATTGCTTTGCCCCAGACCCCTTGAATCTTTTGGGTGGCCCTGGCTCCAGGCCTGCTATTGATCTAAGGATGTGATCTGCAGGCACCACAGCAGAAGAAGGTTTTGAGAAGAGATTTAAAAGAAGATAAAGGTGGTGGCTCTATGAATTTAAGCTGTGTAAGAATCAGCAGAGGAGAAACAAGGGAGGTGTTTGCAGGGAAACAAATGGGAAAATGAGGTTGGAGTCATTAGCAGACCAGGGATGGGATTGACATTGCAATAAGAAATTCAATTTGGTATGTAGAGTGGAGGTAAATAGTTAAGCCCCACAAAACTGCTTAAAAATAAAACACAAAGAAAAAAACCCTTGTCTTTGATGTAGTGAAGAACTTGTTATACACAAATAAAGGTAAGAAAAATGGTCCAGGAAGAGGAGCCGGAAGCATTTTGAATAGACTTGAGGAAGAGGTTCAAGGATGTTCCTGAGTCTTGAGCTTGCTGCTGTGTCTCTAACTCCCACAAGTCTGTATCTAGTTTTTGATAAACATAGTGTACTGCATATCATAACTACCATGAAGTGTTCCTGAAGGAGAAGCAGTCTGTGAGGTTACGTGGGCCTAGCTCAATGAAGGCTTTGTATTATTTGCTATTACAGTAGCACCTACAATGTGCTAAGCACTGTCCACCCACACATGGGAACTCAGAGTACAGCACTATCTCATGTTTTAAGAATTCTCCCGTGAGGTGGGTTCAGATAACATTTTATGGACATATACGTTGAGATCCAGTCTTACTGCCTAACAGCTCAGGAATCAACTGTTCACTCAGCTGCTCCTGTCACTCAGAACACAGGGAAAATCTTAAAGGTACAATTACCCACTATCGTCCTGATCCAACTCCCATTAAAATCAAATAGTTTTTATTGAACCAGGCATCTAGGAAGTGAGTATTCTAGGCCCTGATTCAGCAAAGCATTAAGGTCAATGGGGTTTAAGTAGGTGCTTAAATGCTAGGCTGAATAGAAATGTTTTGCTCAATTGGGACCCTAGGTACAGGTGCGATATTGGCTTTTTAGTGAGGGGGGATCAAAGATTTACTTGACCATATCTGCAAACTGATCAGGCCTTGATCCTGATTTCACCCCAGGTTTTACCTGCTGTAACTCCAGTGATTTAAATGGAATTACTCCTGATTTTCTGGCTGTGAAATAAGAATACAGGCTTGATAATTAGCACAATAAAGTAAAGCTATCTCCTTTGTTTTTATTTTTCATTATTCATTTTCAGACCTGTGGAACTTCTAGTTCTAGTGACATTCATTTGATTCACAATTAGTAATAACCATAAGTAAAAATATTGTATTTTGCCAATAAGTATTTGTAAATGGCTATTTTTCCTGATTACCTTATTGCAAAAATCCCATCGCTAACAAAGATCTCACTAAAATGTCTGAAATACAAATGCAGAGGTATGCTAAAACCTAAAATCAGTTTGCACATTACAATATTACTATTTCCAAATGAAAATATTCTGCACCTCATTCTGCTCCCATTTATTCTGGAGTAAATCCAGAATAACTCCACTGGCTTCCACAGAGCTGCTTTGGATCTACATTAGTGTCAGTGATATCAGATTCTGTCTCTCAGGGGAGATTTTAAGACATGCTCATATGTTTCATGCTCATAAGATTCATACATTGCGTTTATGTGACACGGATCTCAATGTTTTTCTCAGGTGGTGTGTATCTTTATTTTATTATCCTTGATGGATTTCCAACTGACATGCCAACTAATTTTCTGAATCTCTCTCTTATGATAGTGTTTAAATACTTCTAATCACTAAGGTCCAAATCCTTTTCTCAAGATGCAGTTAAACAGTTAAACAGCTTGTGTGCTGGGAGCATTTGCAAAACCTGGTGGGGCAATAATGCTCAGCACCACAAGAGCCTGTCTGGGGTAGTTACTAGAGTCTCAAGGTTGTAGTTGCTGTGTGGGCTTATCACAGAATCATAAGGTTGGAAGGGATCTCAAAAAAGGTCATCTAGTCCAACCCCCTTCTCAAAGCAGGACCAATCCCCAGACAGATTTTTGCCCCAGATCCCTAAATAGCCCCCTTAAGAATTGAACGCACAACCGGGGGTTAGCAAGTCAATGCTCAAACCACTGAGCTGTCCCTCCCAAGGTGTTTCCTTTAGGGGTTTTGGCCAGTGGATCCACAGAGTCAGAAATCCATCAGCCAAAGCATAACTCTATCCTATGGCACTTCGGGAGCCTGTTGACCTTGCTCTTTGGGTGCATGGGGTATGAAGAATAGCTGCGTAGGCTTCCTGCTCAGGCTCCCTACCCTCTCCATGCCCACACTACAATGACTTCACCACAGTCAGGGCCCCTGTATATTCTTATTTGGGCCAAAGGAAAAATCCCCCCGAACAGAATGGTGGGAATGTGCACCTGACAAGGATTCCTTCCAACAAATTCTTTTCTAACTGTGCAAGAAGAATAATTCTCCCCTTTGATTGTTGCCAAGACTTCACAACATCTGTTTTCAGTCTCAAATCTGAGGGGCTTTTTTTTATTATTATTAAAATCCCAGCTTTTCTCAGGTTTATGCCAGTAACGGTTATCTTACATTGGCAGGCTTGTGAATGTTGATTTTAAAAAAGTCCAATATTCTTCTAATTTTGGAGCATTTGTAGTGACTAAAATAAAATGACCAGAAAATGTATCATAAATTGATATAAATTAGAGACAGAAAAGACCAAATTCATCCCTGGTGCAAGTTGCTGACGTCAGGCACTCAGTAACTGAACTAATGAGCATGGTATGAAGCTTAGATAAAATAGGTGGCTGTAGAGTACTGCACTAAGGATGAATATAATCATTTAGGTGTAGCCCATTGCATTACCAATGCAAGATTTTGTTTCCTTCTGAGAACAAGCTCATGTGGAACCACATCATACATCCTGGACTTCAGGGAAGCGCTCCCATTGCACTACCCTTTAGGAGAGTGCATCATATGCTGTCGTCCATGGTTAGCCAGCTCCACAGGTCAGCTAGTAGGGAGGGCAGAATAGCAGCTCTGCCTACTTTTGACTCCTTTAGGGGGAGCCTTGCAACCCAAGGCAAGCTGGGAGGGGAACAATCACTGTGCCGGATAAAGCACAGGGACTGCTAGGGAGGCTGGTCCAGACTCATTACACCTTACTGCACCCATGCAAAGGCCAGCTATGATCTAGACCTAGAAAATTAGCAAGATCTGGAATTGTAGCAGAAACATGCTAATTAAACAGATAAATAACACCACACCCACACCCAAAAAAGCATGAGAAAAATGAGCTATACCTCACCTTGTCACTCTTATAAATAAGCTTTTCTTTGGTTTCCCTCACTGTAGTATCTCACACATATTATTGACTTTACCCTCCCAACACCCCTGTGAGTTAGAGAAACATTGTTGTCCCCATGTTAGAAGTGAAGAACAAAGAGAGTGAGATTAAGGGCTTGTCTACATTAAAAATGCCACAGCAGCACAGCCACCATACAGACTGTGTATGCTACCTATTCCAAAGGGAGAGGCCCTCCCATCGGCACAGTTAATCCACCACTTCCCCAAGAGTCAGTAGGTAGGTCGACGGAAGAAGCACTGTCTACATGGGGACTTTGGTTGGCTCAACGATGCCATTTGTGGGTGGAGGGGGGTGAATTTTTCCCGCTCCGACTGACTTTGTTAAACTGATCTAATTTTCTAGTATGGACCAGGCTTAAGTGACTTGGAATGAAAGAGGTCTCTAATAAAGCCAAGATTTGAGCTCAAAGTTTTGAGTCTTTTGCCCAATGTTTTCAGCACAAGGCCATCCTTCCTTGACTGCCCCAGTTTGGTTACAATGCTCCACAGATGAATCTGGTTCTTCTGCTTACACTGAGTGAGTAATATTTTACCTGGATGTGACACTCTGTATCTCGGGAAATGCCCTGCACCACCATGTTCATCCTTAGAATATAATTGTATGGTATCCAATGCAAAGTTCGTCATGTTGAGTGTCTTTGGAAGGCTCATGGTGCACTGAGCATTGTTGTTATAGTAATGTTATAGGTTGTAATTTCATGTGTATATAGTTATGAGGCTGAAAATGTGTCCTCATGGCTTAAAACAAGCCCAGGCAAAACTCTCCAGGAGCAGAGGGGCAGTTCACACCTCATCAGGGCATGTATGGGACAAACCCAACCCAGCCTCACAGGAACAAAGGACACTGGCCTAGGCAGCAACAAAGGATCTGTTGGACTCTTGAGTAAGTCACCCCACATTCCTGGGTCAGTCAGGGATTATGATAACGTAATGCTCACCTGATCCTGAAAGGGGAAGGCAAAGCCAAGAGGAAAGAAAGAACATGATAAAACATTTGCCATGCTTTTCCTTTCTCTTCCACCTCATCTACAGGCATCACCACCAAGCAATTGAAGGGCTGATCAAAGGGGAGAGCTGGCTGAGGGGCAACCAGCCAGCCTGTGGTGAGAAGTATCTAAGTTTGTAAGGGCATTGAAAACAGGGGTGGCTCCAGGCCCCAGCATGCCAAGTGCATGCTTGGGGCAGCATGCCGAGGGGGGCGCTCTACCGGTCGCTGGGAGGGCGGCAGGCAGGCTGCCTTTGGCGGCTTGCCTGCAGAAGGTCTGCTAGCCCCGTGGCTTTGGTGGAGCCGCGGGACCAGCGGACCCTCCGCAGGCACACCTGCGGGAGGTCCACTGGAGCCGTGGGACCAGCAACCAGCTGAGCACCCCCCGCAGCATGCCACCGTGCTTGGGGTGGCGAAATGGCTAGAGCCATCCCTGATTAAAAATGTTAATATCAGCTTAGAATGCATTTTGCTTTTATTTCATTTGACCAAATTCAACTTCTTGTGCTTCGATTTATAATCACTTAAAATCTTTCTTTTGTAGTTAATAAATTTGCGTGTTTATTCTACCTGAAGCAGTGCGCTTGGTTTGAAGCATGTCAGAGCCTCCCCTGGGGACAAGAAGCCTGGTACATATCAATTTCTTTGTTAATTTGACAAACTCATAGAAGCTTGCAGCATTCACCAGGCATAACTGAACACTGCAAGCTGGAGGCTCCTAGGGTTGGGTCTGGGACTGGAGATATTGTCATTCGGTTGCACAATCCAAGCAGCTTACATGCCAGAGGTGTGGGGGTTCTCACAGCAGAGCAGGGTAAGGCTGGATCCCAGGGTCAAGGATTGGAGTGACCTATCAGATCACTATCCAGATAACACCAGGGGAACGTCGCAGTGGGCAACTGACATGACAGCACTTTTAGAGAGACGTTCAGTTAATTACATGAAAAAACTAGAAAAACAAGAACCTTGAGTTCATTCTCTTTCAGTTTTTCCCTTTTTCATTCTCTGAGATAAAGAAATCTCTGTGTGGACTAACATTCTTATTTTCTGCAGACCCGCCTCTTAAAATAACATGAAGAAAATTTCTGGCACCTTGAAAAAGTTAAACATAAAGCTATTACACTGGGCATTTGTTCTCTTGATTCACTTACTCTTATTGGAGGGCTGTGTTCTATGAATAATGGGAACAGTATGGCAGACATGGCTAAAAGAAAATTTAAAAATTTAATAAAATTTAATATTTATTAATTTAATAAAAACAAATTTTCTTGTTTCATCTTCTGGGACACAGACCCTGGCATTTGCCTTGTGGCATTTTGGTACTTTAATTTCTGATCGCAGCTAAACCTGAGTAAAAAATCCCACAAAGCTCAAAAAAAATTCTGATGTTTGCTTATTTCATGTGAACTAGTTCACCTGTCCTGAATAATAAGCCAGTTGCAATAAAAAAGCTGTGAAGACAAAAATTGCCTGAGAGAGACATATGGCAATTGAAGAGTTAAGTTTGTGTGTAGTCTGGAAAAAAGTTATAATTTTCAGTAAGTAAATCCCAATGTCCTGGTATGAACATTCCATCATGTATTAAAAACCTAGCCAGTTTTCTTTAATATTGAACACCAAAAGCTTTTGCTTGAGGTTTGACTATCTCAACTTAAAGTTATCTGAATTTTTGTATTCCTGACACCCATTGTAAGCCCAAAGCCTGTGAAATTTGTTGATGAAGAAGGCTATTGAATGGACGTCCTTATTCATAAATACATTTTCCTCCCCTGATAAGTCAGTTATTAGGGCTGAATGCTCAATGTGGTGTATGAAGAAATTCATGTGCAGTGCTTTGAATTCCTAGTTTGTTATTCATGATTCCTACCAATCATGGCGGAAAATGGCTCTTCATTCTATTAGGCTAAAAATTGCAAATTCTCTTGTCACTTTGATATAGTACATTAATACACAAAACTCAATTTTAACCATTTATTTACATAGTACATCTTTAATTTATCACATGGAGAGCACTATGTGTTTGAGAATATGCAAAAGATAAGACTTCTAAGTTTGCTTATTGCTTTCCTTAACTCTTAAATATATCCATGAATCTTGTAGCATTCAGATGGGGTTCTAGTAATACTGGCTTGAGTCAAAATTGCATTACAGAGGAATCTCATCTGAGAGAGATTATTTCCTAGTGTACCTCCAATGAAGTCAGTTGAATTATACCAGGCCAACGGTGTACCAAATTATAAAGTTATTAAGGTAACTAAGCCATGAAATGTTGAGATCTCTAATTGAAATAGGTAGCAAAGATATTACCAAAGCTGAACTCTGGATCCAAACCCAACCTACCACTGCAAAAATATTAGCTGGTTTTCCAATCTGGCTCCCATGAATAATATTTGCACAGAACTCAGGGCATATCTGAAAGGTTTTTCTCCACTTACTGTACTTTACCTGCCCTCAGAACCTAAAGTGAAATGACTCCAGTGGCTGATGGTTATCACACAAAAGCTGTATAAACAGATATGTAAGTAATTTAAATCAGATTTTATGTATTTTGGGAATAATTTTTAGGATTATATTTTGCATTATTAGCAAGTGACAATCCAAATCTGAAGCCAGAATCAATACACACTTTCACTGGGTTTAAATGTACTTTTTGTGCTTACTTAGCTTTTTCACAAAAAGTGACTTAGTTTAGTGGCATGATGGTGCTAAATAAAACCATCTTAGTTAATATTAATATCTTATATTTATATTTCCAGAAATAAATTTCATTAAGCTAGTGTTAAGTTTAAGAGCAGATATCAGAATCTCAAGCTTGGGGGCGGGGGTAAGAAATCATGCAACACTGTGTACCTAAAGTTTCAAACAATAATTCATCAAAAGACACTATGGAGTAACAGTAACTCCACACAGCCAGTTAATGCTGGCATGCTAGTGCAATATAGATTCGATTCCCATTTACTGCACATTAACTAAGTCCTTAGTTACTAGGAGAAACCTGTTCAGTACACAAGGTGTGGCAAACACTTACCTGTTGACAGGTGGTAGGTAACGAGATGTTTGCGTATATCTGAAAAGGGGAGTTCCTCTGCAGATGATTAAGCATCCTGGCACAGTTGTCAAAGTGATAAATGCATTTGAATGAGCTAAAACATCCCCCAGTCAGTGAAGTGGTGAAAGAGGAGAGTGGGGTTGTATCTGTGGGGTGGCTTATGCCAGGTGGCAGTAGGGACCAATTTGGGACACTTTCAAGATGTGATGAAGTGTTCCAAGAATTTCCCCAAGCACCTTATGTAATCCAGCACATTTATACAGTCTCGGATTTGGTGGTATATGTTTCTGCTCAGTAAAGCTTTAGGAAACACCTACTGGTATGTGCCTGGAGGTGTACATTGAGGCAGTGGTTGCCAGACACATGGCAGACAAATGGAGAAAATGTTCCATGTCATGTGCTAGGCCAGAGAATGGTGCATATATATTATTCATGGCCTGCCTCTGCTCTCTCCAGCAATAATATTAGAATACCCTTCCCAAACCATATGCACAGTGTGAATCTAAACTTATTATTCATTATCTTGATTCCAGTTTAGCCCATCCTTTACTTTGGAACCTGGGGTTGGTTTGTTCACCTTTATTGCAGTCACACCCCTTTAGAATATTCAATATCACCTAATCCTATGTGTTTGCACAATGCCTAGCACAGTGGTCCCCAACGTGGTGCCCGCGGGCGCCATGGCGCCCGCCAAGGCATTTATGTGCGCCCACCTAGTGCCCAGCAACCATGGCCCCGTGCCTGCCAGAGAGAGAGAACTCCAGGGCTGCAGGCTGCAGGTGCCGGTGTTCTCGGTCGCTGGCAAGCACGGGGCCGCAGCTTAAGCCGGAGAGAAGCCGCGGCCCCGCACCTGTCGGGGACAGAGAACTCTGGGGCTGTGGGCTGCAAGTGCTGGTGTTCTCAGTCCCCGGCAGGCACGGGGCCCACCTAATGCCCAGCAGAGGAGAAAAGTCTCTGTCCTCCCGGCTTCTCTCTGCACTGCCCAGAACTGGCACCAAAAACAAAAACAAAAAAAAACATGCTCCAACTCTGCAGAATGGACGGAACGCTGCCCCATAGCATGTGCTGCCCCAGACACCTGCTTGTTCCACTGGTGCCTGGAGCCGGCCCTGCATGTGAGTAATTGTTGGCTCCCGCTACACTCTTCTGAAAACATGAATGTGCTACTGGCCACAAAAAGGTTGGGGACCACTAGCCTAGCACAATGGGCCCCTGATCTTCATTGAAAACTTTATCACTGCCAAGTGCCACAACATACATCACATAATTTTTTTAAAAAATCCCTTGACTTTCAGTTTATTCTTGTATTTTTTTCCATCTTCCCTTTGTTCAGTAACTCAGCCACCAATCCTAATAACTGCTGTCCGTTTACGCTGAAGAAGTCCTCGCCATTAAAGTGTGCTTCTTTATGCTCAGTCTTCCCTTTAAGAAGGCAACCACCTCAAAATGGCTTTTAATTATATCAGATCTTAACAATTTCCTTTTTTCTCTACTTTTTCTTATATCAAACTTAAACCTCCTTTTTAGTTTAAATTACCAGATTGACAAAAGTTATTAGATGAGAATTGGATCGCATTTAAAGAAAAAAGTCCTTTAAAAATTCAGGAGATTGTGCGTATGACTAAATCAAGTATAGACAAAGAAATCTTGAAAGCGCTCCAGATTATTTGTACTCTGTCTTGTGTATACCCTGGCCAAGACTTAAACATCACATTGGTGTTTGTTTTTATATATATAAATTAAAAATATGGCCACAGGAACAGCAATTCATAGCTTTCCATACACCTTCTCGTGACTGGCGCCAGGGCTGGAAAAAGCTTACAGCGGCTGCATTCTCTTACCAACACCCTCACCATTCTGATCAGCAGAAAGCATGGAATTCAGCAGGTGGCTGGAAAAGTTAAGAAAGGAATGATGAATCTACAGTGCTATCACTTACAATGTGGCACTTTTTTATTGCTCACTGCATCCAACAACAATGGAAAAAATATTTGTTTGATCTTTCGATAAGATGATCAGCTGTGATCTAATTAATGTCAGTGAGCCGCTTGATATTACCAACAGCCAGTGTTAATCACAAGATTGCTTAAAAATCATGAGATTTTAGTGGGTTATTTGACCCTTTGGGGATTCACGTTTTCAAGAATCTTCTCTGCAGCCACTTTAAAAAAAAAAAAAAAGCTGATATTCTCATATAATCTTATGTCTCCAGATGCTGGGGCTTTAAGAAAAACAACAAATAGTGCAAAACTCATGTTAAAGCTGTGCGAAGTTCGCAACATTTATTTGTTTCAAAGTTAACATCCTGTGAGAGGACTGTGGAAAGTTCACACCCCTATTAGAGCCGCTGTTTTGAGCTATCTGCCGATGCAGGAAGAGAAAATTCCAATGTTTCATATTTGGAAGGTTTCCCTGGAAACCAGAAGGGCTAGGCGATTTAATTTCTGAATAGTAGTAGGGATAATATAAACCTCCATGAAGTCTCGCAGTACCAGTCTGAACAGTGGGCAAGACAAGAAAGGGAGAGCTATGTTCTTCAACACTGTGATGAAAAATGTGACTTGCTTTTGCAACAAGCCAGATCTTTTCTCACATAGCTCTCTCTTTCTGAGTTCTTGCACCACACCTAATTATGACATCTGCATGAAGAAAGGCAAAGAATTACCCAGGTACTTCAAAGTCTTTATGTATCCCCTGTATTTTAGGTTACTAAACTGCACTCAGTACATAGTATTTTATGTATCACCAGGATGTATCCCATGTCAATGAGGAAAATAAACAAACAATTGAAGCCTTAAGTGTCTTGTAAACCACCATTCCTCAAGTGGTATAAAATGTGTAAGAGAATTGAGAAGAATTAGTCTGAATTTAGAGTGGGATTTTCAAAAATGCTGACACGAATTAGGAGCACAAAGTCCATTGACTTCCCATGAGATTGTGCTCCTAAATCACTTAGATTGGGTGCTTTTGAAAATCCCACCCTTCCTCTGTTGTATCAGAAGTCATGTTAAAGTCAACAACAAAGAAAATGGTAGCCAATTCTCTGACATCAGAGATTAAATAAGAAATACTGGATCTGGTGATTAAATTTTTTAATCGTGGTTTCATTTAAGTCAAATGCCAGGTCCAAAGCAAAATACCTAGTTAATCTGTATCTATTGCCCTAGAGAAATTGGTATCTTAGAGGATAGGGTCAAGGACAGCAAACTATGGCTAGTGTTATGGAAATGTACTGTTTTGTGACTTAACAACACAGCTTCTGCTACCCAAATATATCTGATGTAAAATTATTTGAGGGGTGGGGGTTAACCCCTTATTCCAGTATGATTTGTCTACGGCATATTGATGCAACCTCTGAGTAATGCTTTATATATTCTGTATAATAAGCAAACAGATGGAAATAGCATGGGCCAAGTTATCTGTGGCATAACTGCATCCAAATAAAATCAATGGTGGTGGTCTGTAGTGTTACTTACAATGAATCACATTGTATATCATTTATATGGAATTTGGCTATTGTTCATGTTCCTTTTCCTGTAACCTTTGTCTATTGTCTGTCTTTGGATTATGAGCTCCTTAACCCAAACACTGTTCTTGAATTTTTGGAAAGTGCCTGGAATGCTGTGGGTGCTGCAGTAAATGAATAGGTAATAATGAATCCACAGCTGCAATTTCTGAAGATTTTTTCTAAACAGAATAGCTAAAGTTAAATATTTGGCAACATCTTCAAGTCACTGAAGCCATGGTGACTTATACTAGCTGAGGATCTAGCTCTATTTCTTTCTTTTACTTAATTTTCTTTCGCAAACCTAGCTTGCAATAACCGATATGACTTTTTCTTTTGATCTGAACTGAATGTATTGTGTTTTGTTTAAACCTTAGTAGTTAGCATCTTAAAAAAGAAAAGTACTTAACAAAAAGAACATGTGTATATTTAAGGTTTATACTAACCAACCCATCCACACCAACACAAATACACCACAGTATTTATAAAATGATTAAATAGGGCCAGATCTGTACCTAAAGTCCCTTGAATTTTGTAGAAATTCCTAGCCAGAGCCATGTTCTTCTGTTTGCCACCATCACTGTAAGATGGAGCTGATCCAGAATGCTAGATCCTAGCCCCTTCACATTTTAAGCAATTCAGTAAAATTTAAATGGAGATCTTCACTTTTCTTCTAAGAAATACCAGCCCATCATAACACACTTTCTTTATAAAGAATTATAAAATAAACTATGCAGTTGATATCCATGTGCTTGAATGTATGTGAGAGAAACTAAAGTCACTTTTGAAAAAGGGAACAAGGTGTTGTATTAAGCAGAAAATACAATAAAAAGCATATTTCATAGACAGACATTCATAGACTTCCATGTTAATTTGTTGGAAATAAATTGTGATGCCCTAAAACTAAAATATGCAACTGGTGGTTACACATCCTGTTTAAAAAAAAAATAGCCCTCTATTTATATGTTTGTGTAGCATGATTTTTTTGTTGTTGTTAATTTTGGCACTTATTTGTTTAACATTTGTCCTTTCAAGATCCATCAACTTCAATAAGTTTGTTGATGATACCTGTGGGAAATAAATTTAGTTCAGCTAGAAAAATATTTCCATACTAACACACATCTATCTTTCTTTCTAGGCATTTCTACTATGTCCATCTCTATGCCGTGCAACAATAAAAGAGAAATGAAACTAACCTCTTTTCTGACCCTGGTCATGAGACCACAGTTATTTTATATCATCCTGATCCCATGTCATGTGACTAGAGCCAGGAAATGAAGATCAGTCTGTAATCAGCTCTCCATTATGTCACCCCCTAATTACAGGGACTACTACATGCCTTGCTAAACATATAATCCTATGCCCTTATTTGAAAATTTGCCACTGACTTCAGGGGGACTAGGAGTGATTGCTTGTATACAGTCCTACCACGCCAATCAACATGTTGTTTTATATTAACTAATAAAACTAGAATCTGGTTTCTCAGCATTGTCAGGCCACTCTGCTTGGTTTGAAGTTTCTAATGGAAAATACAACACTTTGATATTTATGCGTTCAACCTATAGGCATGAAGTACTACCCTAGTCCAAGCACCCTTGAACATTGGTGAAGGGTTTGAAATCTAGCTCTAAATTTCATGGCTTTAGGCTACTTCTGTTTTTGGATTTGCCTGTGCGGTGAGATGGGACAGAAAAATTCAAGAGTGATGTTAAGAACAGCCCTCTAGGCATCCCTACCAATTAAAATTAGCATCAAACCAGAATGAATCCAGGAATTCTGGACTATTAATTCTGAGCCCAAATCTTTTGGTTCACAACATTCTCCTCTCCTGAGAACATATGACATGCAACATATTTACCAGCTTTTATCATGAGATAACTGTGTCAAGTGACATAATTACATTATTACAGAACTGTTACAAATGAAATAAAGAGCTGGAAAAGCAAAGCATGATAAAACTAAATAAAAGTTGTAAATCACTAACCGTAAATTATCAAGTTTCAAGAACAGCACCAGGGAGTGTTTAAGTAACTCCAGCTGTTCTAAATCTATGAGGTTTGGACAGGCTTAGATAATACATAGCTTATCATGTCCTACTAAGGACTATTTCATTTCAGAGGAAAGGAACCCGAAAGAGAGAAAGCAAGTGTGAGAAAGCAAATGTCTTTTTTTCAATAAAAAGAGTTTGAGGTTTTAAATAGAAATACTCCTTACATAAATAGCTGGACTGTTGTGCTCTTTCTCCAGGTCAGGCTATCAGGATGACGACAACAACTTAGTGGATTTTTAACTCTGACTCTCTCTCCTGGGAGATGGTCATTTATATCCTAGAGCCATTAATATTCTTCCATCCTCAAAGCTTTGCCTTGCTAAAGAGGAATGGAGAGGATTCTCTTCAGTGCTCAACAGTATGGCCTTTAGGGTCCATCTACCCATGTTGCTATGGCCAAGTCATGGATGTGCCTATGATAGTAAAACAGCAAGTTCTAACGATCCATTAAAATGAGACCCCATTAACCAACAGAGACATTATTGGGCTCGGTATAGAAATAACTGGGTTATATACAGGAGGTCAGAGTAGATAATCTAATGGTCTTTCTGGCCTTCAGCACTCTGAATATAGGAAAATATTAAATGGTTAGAATTTTTATCTATGCTATATAAGGATAATATGATGTATCATATGTTAGAAGACCAGCTTTCAAATACATTTACAGTGGTTACAGAAAAGCCCTAAAATAAGTATTAAAAATTATTTCAAAATTGGAGACAGTAATATTTTAGCAGTTCCTCTGAGGCCTTCCTATACTACAGAGTTAGGTTGACGTACGATTCTTATGTTGACCTAACTGTGTAAGCATCTACACTAAAATGTAGCTCCCAATATACTGACTTAATAACTCTGCCGCCGTGAGAGGCACAGCGCTCAGGTTGATGTAGTTTGAGTCAACACAGTGTCAATGTAGACACTGAGTTGTTAACATTGACTGTTGCTTCCTTTCAGAAGCTGTCCCAAAATACCCTACACTGACAGTTACATCTGTGCAAGCGCTCACGGTGAAGGCGTGCACCACCGACACAAGAAGTGTAGTGTGGACATGCAAAAGCAATTTAATTATTGTGGTGGCTGCATGTTAATGTAACTTAGGTTGACTTCATCTTGTAGTGCAGACTTGCCCTAAGCTTTAATAATGACTTCCTTCTGAATGCCAAGCTTTTCAGAGAGTGAATTTCCTGTGAATTTCAGCAATCTTCTGAGCTCAAGCTCTGATTCAGAAGCAGAGATTCAAGGTGGTATAAATCTGATAAGTTGATTAAGGGACCGATTAACACTGGTGTAAACTGGGAGTAACTCCATGGCAGTCAATGGCCTTACCACAGGATCAGGCACTAAATTATACTACTCAAGTGATAAGAGAGAGTGCAGAATACTTGAGACCCATGCTAACTGAGACTGTAAGAGGTCTGTTGTGGTCATTCTGTCTCTGCGTCTCGCACACTGTCTGCAGTGCAGCTCCTCTCAGTGCACCAGATAGGAGGGATGAGCGGGGAGGAATGCCCTCCTCTTGCCCCCGAAAACTATTTTTGCTCAAAGTTCAAAGAGACATGGAGGCCACAGCCCAGCTGCTTTTAAGCAGTGGTCCTGTACTAAATCTGTGAGGCTGCTTCTGGAGTGGTTTGGCTCTCTGGTTGTGTGGTCACAATGCCACTGAAATTTGATCCAGCCACTCCTCTGTACAGATGGGCCAAATTTCAGTGAGTGGTGTCGTGACCCAGTGCTGGGTTTACAGTGGCGCCATGGAGCTGAGGCCATGCTCAGAAGGGGCCCCGCTCTGCTCCACTTGCAATGTGCCCCAAGACCCCGCCAGCCCGTTGTCTCCCCTCTGCTCACCACTTGCTCCTTTCAGCCTGCAGGGTTGTGCAGGGCGCTATACATTTGTGGGGGGGAGGGGCTCTTGCCTTAGGGAGTTGGGGGCAGGGTATTGCAGAAGTGCTGAATTTCTGCTTTCCCATGGGTGCTTGACTCCAGCTCTAATTAAAACTGATTAAAATGTATGGCTAAAATACTGTGTATAAGAGCTTAAGTGTTATAATTAGATGATTTCAAGCCTCTTTCCTTTGAAAGAGGACAGATATGGGGGACATAGGCCCAGGTTGCTTTATGTCCCTATCACAGCTCTATGACACTCCTCAAACTATCCCTAGATCTCTTCATCTCACAGTCATGGCTCTTCCAAGCTGTTCCAACTAATCCCTCCACTATTTAACACAGATACACCTAACAGTGAATGCAGCTGGAGTTCATGCAGATAATTCCCAGTGGCTAATGCCAGGGTACGTCTACACTGCACGATTATTTCGAATTAGCTTAAACCGATATTACAAAACAGATCTAATAAAATCGGTTTAGCGCGTCCACAGTGGGATCCCGAAATCGATTGTTTGCGTCCATGGTCCAAAGCTACCATCGATTTCAGGAGCGGTGCACTGTGGGTAGCTGTTCCTCAGCTATCCCATAGTTCCCACTTCCGTGTTGAGAGCACAGTGCCTGATGGGGCAGAAAACATTGCCCCGGGTGGTGCTGGGTACAGCCTCACCCCTCCCTTTGTGAAGGCAGCAGACAACCCTTTGGCGCCTTTTTCGCGGAGTGCATTGAGCAAACGCCATAGCACAGCAATCTTTCCCTTTTTTTTTTCACGTGGTGGTGGGGGGAAATAAACTGAGGAGCTGTTCCCTGAACCACGCCAGACACTGTGTTTGAACCTACAGACATTGGGAGCTCAGCCAAGAATGCAAATAATTTTCAGAGACTGCTGTGGACTGTGGGATAGCTGGAGTCCTCAGTACCCCCTCCCTCCCTTCATGAGCGTCCATTTGAGTCTCTGGCTTCCCGTTACGCTTGTCACACAGCGCTGTGTATCCTGGAGTTTTTTATTCAAACGCTTTGGCATTTCGTGTTCTGTAACGGAGCTGCATACAACAGATTTGTCTCCCCATACAGCGATCAGACCTAGTATCTCCCGTACGGTCTATGCTGGAGCTCTTTTTCGATTTCAAACTGCATCGCCAGCCGTGCTGATCAGAGCTCCACGCTGGGCAAGCAGGAAATGTAATTCAAAAGTTCGCGGGGCTTTTCCTGTTTACCTGCCCGCTGCATCCGAGTTCAGATTGCTGTCCAGAGCGGTCAGTGCTGCACTCTGGGATGCCGCCCGGAGGCCAATAACGTCGATTTCCGTCCACATGAACCCTAATCCGAGTTATCACTATCGAATTTAGCGCTACTCCTCTCGTTTGGGAGGAGTTCCGAAATCGATTTAAGGAGCCGTTTAACTCGATATTAATGATGACGTCGTGTGAACGGATACAGCGTTAAATCGGTATATCGGCCATTAAACCGATTTAAAGTCGCAGTGTAGACCTGGCCCCAGCTGCAGTGGGGAAGAGTTAAGATTTCACAAGCATTTACCTTTAGTCTATATTTCCTGGGTTTCAGAAGTTTGCGTTTTGCTGAGCTCATCATTCTGGAAGGGCAGAAACTATCACCAGGGCACCTGAACTCTGCATTAATGAAGCTTTTTGCCATATAATCTGGAAGCTTTTCTTGGTTAAAATCAATATAAACTCATGGAGAGACAGACTGGAGTGTACAGTATCACTGTTTTGAGACTTTTGGAGATGAAACGATCCCATGTTCTTGATCCATGTTTTCAAAATATGAAGTTTAGAGGTACTGGGTCTGGAGGTGACAGAATGTGCCATATCTAGAACATAGGCCTGCAGGCGCAGCACACCCAGAACACACATTAAGTCAGTGAAAGTTCAGGACGCTGAGTACTTTTGCAGGCTTAGACTTAACAGGCAGGGATAAAGCAAGGATGGTCTAAGAGGACAGTGTTTCAGTGTACTGGACTTGAGACAGAGAGAGAGAAAGACTCTTGACATCTGTCCCCAGTCAAAAAGATGGACAGCACAATGAAAAAATGTGAGTGACTTTTGGTATGCTTTTTGTATAGTACTGCAGTTTACGTGCAGACAGTTTGACTGTATTGGAAGCTGCTATTTAATATGCAGTCATTTTGATTAATAGCTGTTGAGAAGATGTTGTACATAACCAAATTTTCATCGATGGCACAGCTCACAGAGTTTTATTCCCAGCATATAAATTCTATTAGCATGTCTTTCCATTCTCAATATTCCATCAGCCTCGCTTCCTCAGAATGAAATACTGCATGAACCTCTACATAAATTGATACATATATCTGGGCAGTCCTGTTGACTGAGAAATATTAAAGGTCCTTTGTGTACCATATATTTAAGAATAGGTCCAGCAGTACATTGTGTTGTGTGCTCCTCTTAGTGATGATTTATTGTTAAGAAAGCAAAAGTCTAAGCTAAAAAAAATCCTATCCTAATACATAGTTACTTATATGGCAGCCCAAACTAGCTGCATTCCTGACACAGTTAGAGCGGTCCCTGTTCTGAAGAGTTTACATCTATCGAGGCAATATACAGAAAATGGCGCAGAGGTGAGCGTAGGATACAATATTGTCCTGTTTTTCCTTAACCTCCCACCTAGCCCTTGAACTTTACCTAATCTTATTTACAGTTTTCTCTGTTTTTATTACTTAACCTGTTTTCCCTCAGACCGCATCCAGTCATCATTTGCTTTTTGCTTTTAGCCCCCTATTCCTTTCCAGGGTATTTAAAACCCACTAAACACCCTTCTTATTTAGAACACATCCTATCCGCATCACATCCCAGTACACACAGCAACACCGAGCTGCTCTGCCAGCATTATGGGCTCAATTCTGCAAGGTGCTGAACACTCTAGCTAATAGAGCAAAATATTTAAGCACATGCTTCCCTTCAGACAAGTGAGTAGTTCCACTGAAGCCTATGCATGTGTTTTAAGTGTTTTCTGTTGGCCTTTATGTGAAGGACTTTGGCTATGTCTACACTGCAAAATAAAAAAACCACCACCACCAGAGGCAGTGAGTCTCAGAGCCCAGGTCAATTGGCTCAGGATCATGGGTCTTGCACAACAAGGCTAAAAATAACAGTGTAGCTGTTCCTAGTCAGGGTCTGAAACCCAGCAAGTGCGGGGGGTGGGGGTGGTCTCAGAGCTTAAGCTCCAACCTGAGCAGAAATGGCTACACTGCTATTTTTAGCTCTGTAGGATGAGCCCGAGTCAGTTAGCCTGGGCTCTGAGACTCTCTGATGCCTTTTTTGGTTTTGTTTTTTTCTGTTTATTTTTGCAGTGTAGATGTACCTGTAAGGCCTTGTGAGTGAGGGAGTGGTAGGAAGTGGCCCAGGAAGGCAACTTCAAAGATCTCCACGGTATTTGATATTGCTGTCTTTCATAGGGCCCTGCATCAGAGCCCGGTGGAGAGGGAGGACTTGGATTCCCTTATCAACCACACTTTTTGAGGAGTGGCATAACTCCCCTCTCTATCGCCTTGATATATGGTTCACAACCTCTCTACCTTCACCTTGAGTCAAGGGTGTGCTATCCCTAGGGGCCTGGAATTAGGCAGAAAACTCTTTCTATTGTGGGGACCTTGGACTATATGTACTGTGTTGTACTCTGTTACACCTGAAGAGGGGGAAGTCAATTAATGACCCTGGCTGGAGGGTTGGGTTGCTACCTACTGAAAAGTGGACCACTAGAGCACTGGGGTGACTGTCGGTGAGGGGAGACCTTACCAGTAGGAGGCACCACCAGTAAGCTCAGCCAGTCACTTAGTTTCTCTGTGTTTCAGTTCCTCACCAGTAAATTGGGGATAAAACCACTTCCCTACCTCACAGTCGTAGAGTGAGGCTAAAGTAATTAAAGTATGAGAGGTGCTCTGATATGGAAAAGCCAATACATTCAAATAAAGTAAGTGAGAAAGGCTGTGAATGAACCAAACGCCAGGTGGTGCCAGGTATGGGTGCTTAGGACCTGGTCCCCTGAGTATTGTGCAGGGCTAAGAGTTGGTACTGCTTGTTCCATTTCTTCTATGCAATGTTAGTATGATGAAGCCTGAAGATGTCTTAAAATTTAACCTATTAGCTGCATGTCTTCAGAAATAGGTATCTGACAATGTTTTTACACCAATGTAGATGTGAGCCAAATACGATGGCTGCATTGTGGAATAGCATCTGGGTTGAATTTGGTTCCATGGGTACAAAATGACAGAGAGTAAATAGTTTGCCATTATCTGCCAAAGTTTTTCTCCGAAATGTATTTTGGAAAAAATGATGAAACTTCTGAAGCTACTTTTAGGAGAATTTCTGCTGAAATGTACAAATGTCAGCTGGCAGCTACTGATGGGAAATTCAGACAATCTTCTTTTCAAACTGCTTTCAGATTTCTTCCTGAGAGTCGCAGCGAAGAATCCAAACAACACAGAAATGAACACAGAAAAATTAATTACCGGTACCTTCTCAGCAGTGCCAACTCACATTTTATCACAGGTCTCACTGTTTTGCATAAAGCTCCAACCCTTGGAGTCATGTGGTTATGAAAGAATCTCAACTTTCATTTTAAAAAGAGTAAATGTTTAGCCCTCTTGATTGCAGTGAAAAGCTTGAAAACATGATGTGTATACTACAGGCTAAGAAATGAGGAGACAAATACAATTAACTGAAAATATATTATTAAAAATATCTCATGGGTTTCATTTGGTTTAGGCTTGTCTAATGATTTTGGAATACTCGGGGATGCCAATACCTCTTCTCACCATCCAGGTTAGAATTAAAGTACATTGGCAAGGCAGTGTGGTGAGGGATAAATATTTCAGTGCTGTACAGCCACAAGAGCCTTTACTGCTAAACCTGAATCTTAAATTTAGTCTTTGTCCGCACAGGCAGCTAGAGAAGTCATTCGTTGCAGCAGTGTGTGGGCAGGACTCTCTCTGCCTACTCCAGGCACTAAGTAAGCGGCTTCAGTCTGCATTAGCAACAGAACGTAGATCAGGCTTATTAAGTAGCTTATAGTTAGTTGCCTGCACCAAATATATCTATCCCAGCAATGTAACAACTATTTTTCCTGTAGTTCATAGTAAGGCACCGTGACAGATCTGAAATACTTCGCTATTTTGTGGCCTGGCTGACAGTTTCAAAAGCACTAAGACCGGCATTTGAGAGAGAGTGGCTTGATCAGGACAAAGGTGTTCTCTTGTCTGAAAGTCAGAGATCCTTCTATGACACATCTTTCCCAAAAGTATGTTACATTAGTAAAGCATTAGCTAACAGCTCAAATAGTTTTTGTCAAGGCAGTGAAGTTATCCATTACACAGGAGAACTTGTGCAACACAGACCAAATGAGGTCAGAAATCTGTGAACTTATATAACATGATTTTTTAGAATGAGGAAGGACTTTCATCCTGTCTGAAATACATATGTGGATGGAAAAATCTTGTCAATCTTTACTGCACTGGACAAAAATGTCCTAAGCCACTACTCTGCTTTAAAAATGAATCCTCATTTTTAAAATGTTCATGGATCTAGCCTAACCTCCACCATTGACCATGACTTTCTTTAGACTCACGTTTCTGATCCCGGAATTTGTCTAGTGCTGCCTGCTTGTCACATAAAGCCGTATCATCACTTAGGGCATGAGAATCTTTTCCTCTGTAGCTTCTGCCTTCCTGTCTCTATCTCTCTTCCTGAAGATATGTGGGGCTTTTGCCCCCTTGCCAGTACTTCTTCCTTTCTCACTCCCTTCTCCTGTTCATTATTCTGTCACTCTCCAAATATTTACAGTGTTTCAAACATTTTGAGAGACTTTGTGTTCAGTGGGGTCAGGATTTCACCCCTGTCTTTCTTCTGTACTCGAGTCTTGCTAGCTTGGGCCCAGGGATTCAGGCTGACTTGTAGTCAGGCAGCTCATGCTCCTGCCTGTGCTGAGAGGCTCACACAGTTTTTTTGTGTGGTAGCTTGAGTAGTGCTAGCACATGACTGTCTGGTTCCATTCACAGGAGAGTGCCTCCTAGCCCAGGCAGACAGACACGTGCTAGGTCTGCTTGAGCTAGGGTACTAAAAATAGCAGTGTAGGCATTGTAACACAGGCAGTGGTACAAGCTAGCTACCCCAGTACAAGCCTGCCTGATTCCCTCAGTCCAAGCTCGGGTGGCTAGCCTTAGCCACCACCCATGCCGCAACATCCTCATAGCTATTTTTAGCGTGCTTGCTTTAGTAGAGCTCTGCCTGAGCTGTGAGGTACACTCCTGGCTGCAGTGTAGACACACCCTTTGAGTTCAAGTTTTGTGCTGTCTGGGGACCCCAATGAGGGCATTGTGCAGCATGGAGGTGAAAGACAAAGATTAGCACAAGCTGTGAAGTAAAACAATTCTCATAGAAGCAGAAAGACTGGAATCCACTGAGTATGCAGGTGGGTATGTTTACCTGAAATGGAAGATGGTCAGGCTATGGGAGGACTAGCAAGGCAAGGATTAGCATGTGTGACCTGGCCCTCTTGCACTGCAGTATGGCTCCAATGTCAGTAATAACAAAACCGAACCAGAGAGCAGAGCCTGGGAGATAAATCCCACTTTGATTTGCTCTTTGACAGTGGCTGTCTAATGGTACATAAAACCCCCTGAGAAACAAATTATAGCTTGTTTTTAAAATGTCTCTATCCTTTGTTAAAAATCAATGTTGTTTTTTTCCACATAGTGTAGGTGTTACGCTGATAGAAATTAGAAGTGGAAAAAATCTATTAGGGCTAGTTTTTCCTTTGCCAGTGCAAGATTTTTCCCAAGAGGTTCTCCCCGCTCCCGCCCCACTGCTTTGTCAGGTCTAGTTTTAAAATAATATCTACCACTTGCCTTTTGAGATTATTCCAGCCTCTAATAGGTCTCTCTGTTAGGAAAAATTTCCTAGATATTCAGTTTAAATAATTCTCTTCTGAATTTCACCCTATAACTCTTAGATAGAAGTTCCTACCCTACTCCTTTCTCCCTTTTGGGAGTTTTCATCCCAAACCATCATTATTTCCCATTGGCCCCAACTTAGTCAAGTTCAATTATATTGGTTCTTTAGTCTTTTTACTCCTAACTTTTTCTATCCCCCAATCCTTTTTTTTTTATTGTGCTCTGAATTTCCTCCAGTTTGTTGACATTTTTCTTGTAGTGAGGTTCCAGAATGGAATGCAATTTTTTAGGTATGATATCATATAAAGAGGCTAAAAACACTATTAGATGAATGTTATATATGTTTACACTAGCTCTATGTTAAGACTTATAGAGAAGCAGCTTTGTATAGATTTTCAAATGCATCTGAGAAGATAAGTGCTGCAGGGAGGAAGGCCAAGATTTACACTAGTGTAGCAGAGCAAAATCAGGCCCTGTGCGTGGTTGCCTGATAGCTGAAATTAATATCTAAGCTGAGAAACATTAAAAACCTTGCACTGAATACCTGAAGATGCTAGCATGATGTGATTAGTGGCTAGAAGATGTGTGCACCCTAGATGAGCAGCTAGCATGGATGCTGTTGCACTTGCATATCTGTAATTCTGCTCTAGTTAAACCCGACCCGAGTCACAGAGTAAAAGTTATTGTTGGGGTAGGAAGCGAAACCAAATGCCCTGATAAGATTAGTCTGAAGCATACTACTTGAAATATCCGCTACCTTGTAAATAGCATTTTGTAACTCAGGAACATTGGTTTAAGGTCCTTTTCTATGCTAGCTCTTCCCACTATTGACTCTGAGGAATGTTTAGCACAGAAAACAATACATATTAACTAATTTTAAAAAAAAATCCTAATAAATTTCCTTGGTACTTCCTGGTTCATTGCTTTATAACCACAACATTCCCTGTAACATTTCCAAGCACAATCCTTTTCTTTTTGTCTAGAAAATAAAAACTCCTATTCAGGTCTCAGATCCTTTTTAATCACTCTAACATTCTCCAATGCAGCCTCCCCACGCCCTGCCATCATAGTTGTGGCAAATTGCCGGTACTGTTCTCTGGGTCTCGCGCTTTCTCTTCTCTGGGGTAGGTTCAGGGCGATATTGCTTGCCTCTGAACCAGTTCTTAATCACTCCCCTAGTGTCCTTGGAGGAGGGAGTGGAAAGAGGGAAAGGGAACCTGGGCCTGCCCTCTCCAGGTCCCAACCCAGGGCCCTGGGTTGTGTGAACCTTGACTAGCGGTTTTCCCCTGGTGTACTTCCCTCTCATACGTCACTTGTGAAGGCTTTCTCGCCTCTCTTCATAACAACCTGGTGCCTTACCTAGGGTTTCTGTTGGCTTCCCAATCCACGCAGCCATCCTCCAAACCTTCTATTCTCTCTTGGACAAAACTCTTCTCTTCTGCAATCCCTGCCACTTTGTCAATCCCAACCTTTCTCTTCACATACCACACCCTGTTCCCCTGACTGGAAGCAGGGGTTTATATCCCATACTGGATCCAGGTGCTCCTGGGAGTCAGGTGCTCTAAGTGGAGTCAGGTGCTCTAACTGGAGTCAGGTGCTCTAATTGGCCACAGCTGTTCTAGTTAGTCTAAAGCAAACCTTCCTCCCTTGGCAGGGAATAAGGCCCCCTGCTAACACTCTTATGCTGCCCTCTGGCCATGCTGTATCACATAGTGTTTAAGGCCAGAAGGGCCCACAAGGTCATCTAGTCTGAACACCTACATATCACAGCCACCAACACCACCCACACACTAATCCAACAGTCAGAATGAGCCCATACTATTACAGCCCACAGGAGACTAAACTATTATGTTAGGCAGAGAATAGGAAGGACTTGGGTGCACCAGTGCCTCAGGCCACTGCAGTGGCAAAGAAATGATAGTAAAATATCATCAGATAATCCTGTCAAATGACCTGCACCTACATGCTGCAGAGAAAGTCAAAAACCCTCCAAGGTCACTTACTGCCAGTTTCAACAGGGAGGAGCGGGGGAATTCCTTCCTTGCTGTTTTAATTATATTGCCTCCCCATTGCTCTGGAACTGACTGCCTATAGATTTCTGCATAGAGTTTAAGGTGCTGATTTTGACCTATAAAGCCCTAACTAATACTGGGTCCTGCCTGCCTCAGAGATCACATCTCTGTCCCCAGGTCATTTTACTACAGTTTGAACTTGCAGATGCCCTGCAACTGGCGTCTCCTGGTATAAAGGAGAAGGAGCTCCCAAAAGGGTCATTATGTTCCCATTATACCTCTGGCGTCTAAGGCAACAACAAACTGCCTCTCCTCCAGTCTATTTCTGGTAAGTTTTACAGTGATTCCCCAGCTGTGCCCCAGGTTCTTCAGCTCAGCTTTCACAGCTCTTCACCAGGTTGTTTTCTGGTGGCCTCATTTTCGTTTGCCTTCAGGTGTCCATCTTATTCTTACTCTAGTGATGGAATCAGTTTCCATCCGAAGCACATGGCCAATCCATGTCTAGTGCCTCCTGGCAATGATGGTGCTCATATCCTCTTGGCTGCACTGTGTCAATAGATCTTGGTTTGAGATTGAAATGCTCCAAAATATATGGAGGGTTTTTTCTGAGGCAGGTTGTATGGAATGAAGGGTGTTACTGATCTCATTTTTAGACCCTTTCCCCCCATCTTGGTTCAAAATAGCCTGAATGTGTTGACTGTCAGGGTACTGTCAGAGCTAAGATTCGGGGGAGAAGGGAATGTTGTTTGAACTTAATTATTCTGTTTAGAATTGTTTCCTCTGATCTTGGTGAGGCGGATGAGGCAGGAACTGCTACTGATTCTCTTTATTTGATTGTCATTTTAATTTATGTCAAAAAGCCAGGAGAGTCACTTTAGGATTCATATTTATGATATATCACAATAAATAAATCAAGAGATTCTGTGAGTTTGCCCAAGGTGCTTTTACAGCTGCCAGAGCAAGGCATGGGGACAGACTTAGTCTCTTAGGTAGCCAGAACCCAGACCATATGGAGCATTATATGTCAATATCAAAAGGAAGGAGGCTTCTTTCTTTAAAGGCCCCTGATTCAAGAAAGCTTCCATGTTCAGATAAGCTGTTAAGCACATGCTTAATTTCCAGTGTTTAAAGTTACGCATATGCTTAAGCATCTGCTTAAATGATCTAGTGCCACCCTACTTTGGAGAAAAGACTTGAAATTTGGGGATGGGCAGCTAGTGGGTTTCAGAGCTGTCTCTGATACCCGTAACTAACATATCTTTTGCAGTTCCCATGCCTATGTCTGGCCAAATTATAAGACCTTCAAAAAAAACCTCAATTTATACATGCTCAGAAGAGACTTGTTAGAGTTTGGCAGCTAAATTCTCCAAAGATTACATCTGTACTGGGCATGCTTCAACCTGGCAATAGGGGGTTGAGCAGGACTTTCTTTGCAATTGTTGCTTCCTGCTGCTGAGGGCCACTGTGGGGCCAGGCACAGCCACCGAAAGCAGAGAGATTCTTTTCAATGCTCTTAATGATCCCTCTGCTAGAACCCAGGCATCCCAAATAGGAAGTCACCTGTCTCAAATGCAGAAGTACAAGAGCCAGACGGTGGGGGCAAGGGCAGTGGAGGGAATAGACTGGGAAAAGAATCCTCCTGGTAAGCGGATTGGGGTGGGTGGTGGAGACTAGGACAGGCTGGGCAAGAAGACTGGGACTAGGAGCTGACGGGGAAATAATATGTGATCATGTAATTAAAGACGGCTTCATAATATATCCGCACAAGAGGCTGGATTAAGGTTACTTCTTGTTTGTTTTGGTTAAATAAGAATCATGTCAACTTTTTTTCCCCCCTAGTTTCTGAATGTGGCATGCTCATTTATGTCATAATAAACCTGACAGATCTCTCCATTAGCCTTTTTCTAATGTGCTATGTTTGTAGCCTTGATGCTTCAGGGTGTTTGACAGGATTTACGTCACACACTTTGGCTTAAAATATGTACATTTGGATGTAACATATGTGACAGTACTGCCCATAAGGCTCTATGGAAATAAGCTTAGAGTGTGTTTTATGCTACATATGCCAACACATCTCTGTAAAGGTTATGGTCTACTGATTGTATTAATCCTACTTGCATGCATGTATCATTTTTGTATTCGATGTTATGAATGTTGACTGTGTACTGGCTTGATTTCTAAATAACCGTAGTAGAGCATTTGATCAGTTCCTGGAGAAAGGAATGTTGAAATTAAGTACCTAATCAAGCAATACTTAAAAGACAATGGATCTTGGAATGCTCCAATCCACATAGGACGTCTGCTTGAGGACGTTCAAGGTAGCATGTAAACAATGGATGCTACCTGTAAAAACTGTGAGCCATGCATGGGCATGTGACTTGCCCAGGTGACTCCTAAACTCCATCTTGGAGCTGTAAAAGCAGCAGAGAATCCTGTGACACCATATAGACTAACAGACGTTTTGGAGCATGAGCTTTCGTGGGTGAATACTCACTTCGTCAGACGCAGGTAGTATCTGCGTCTGACGAAGTGGGTAGATCTTCCCACGAAAGCACGCTCCAAAACTTCTTGTTAGTCTAAAAGGGCCACAGGATTCGCTGCTGCTTACAGATCAGACCAACACGGCTACCCTTGATCTTGGAGCTGGACTTTGCATAGGAGTGAGACGGGGATCTCCACCCACAAGAGAAAGTCTATTAAACCCCCTAGGAGAAACTCCCTCTATTTTGTCTCAGCTGGCTAAAGAGGGAGCCTCTCCACTGCCAGGATACTGAAAGAACTGGAACAAAGGACGTAACTACAGGAGTGTGAGATGATTGCTTGGACCCCAGGCAAAAAGGAATTAGCCTTAAAGGAGCATTCTGAACTGGTGAGGCTCTTATCGGTATCAGTTTTGATAGACATAGATTTGCGCATTTATTTTATTTGCTTGGTGACTACTTTGTTCTGTCTGTTAATACTTGGAACCACTTAAAATCCTACTTTCTGTATTTAATAAAATCACTCTTACTTAGTAGTAACTCAGGATTGTTAAATATTGGGGGAGCAAACAATTGTGCATCTCTCTCTATCAGTGTTATAGAGGGTGAACAATTATGAGTTTATCCTGCATAAGTTTAGCAGGGTAAAACGAATTCATTTGGGTTTAGACCCATTGGGAGTTAGCATCTGGATGATAAAGACAAGCACATGTCTGTGAGCTGCTTTAGGCCATGCTACATTAGACATTTCAAAGCGCTGCCCCGGCAGCGCTGCGAGAGCGCTGCCATGCAGCCGCTTTGAATGTGAGTGTAGTCAAAGCCGCAGCGCTGGGAGAGAAGCTCTCCCAGCGCTGCTTGTAAACGCACATCCCTTATGGGTGAGCGTGCAGCGCTGGGAGCCGCTTTCCGAGCGCTCCCGCCTGATTACACTGACACTTTACAGCGCGGCATCTTGCAGTGCTCAGGGGGGTGTTTTTCAACACCCAGTTGCAGCGCTGTAAAGTGCCAGTGTAGCCATGGCCTTAGTAAACCTGCAGCTCTGGGGCAAGTAATTCAGACCCTGGATCTGTGTGGGAGGAGACAGGATTGTCTGGCTCAGCAAGACAGGGTGCTGGAGTCCTGAGCAGGCAGGGAAAGCAGGGGTAAAAGTAGTCTTGGCACATCATGTGTCAGCTCCCAAGCGGTTTCTGTGATCCAACCTGTCACAACATAGACAATTGATATGGCCAGCCCTAGAAAGAGCCAAGAATGTAATCCTGCAAACTGAGCATTTCTTACAGCACTTGAACTATCACTGATTGCTGGTTTATTGTCCGTAACAGTAGTTCCAGGGATAGTTATAATGTGAGCACTGGAAGCTTTTAGTGAGCAGATGGTGCAGGGTGTGTTACATAGTCAGTTTTGCCATGAGGTAAATTTATGCTTTACAGATCTGCTTCAAAACTATGCTATTTCATTTAGTCACTTACTGCAAAGGCAGCTGCATATTATATTTGCTTTAACTCTCGTTCTATGGATTATCTGTCAAACTCCTAATTATAATATTTTGAAAGATGTGGAGGGGGATGGACAATAATTATACAGGCTGAGGGGAAAATGAACATTTTGAAACTGAAACTCAGATATACCTTCCCAGATTGCACAAAAATCCTGGAAGTCTAGAAAATGAAATGTGAGTATTCCATATGAGACACTCCGCTTTAGAAATGTGCTTGTTTTTAAATATCTGCCACCTTACAGAATATTTGCTGCCTAGCCACAATTAGCCTGGCCTTTTGTTTGTGTGTCACAACATGCCTGGACTCTGCACTGCACTGCACTGCACGGGGGACTGCATTCTGCAAAGGTTATATGCAGTGTAATAGAGACCATAAAGGAAGGCTAGCTAACCCCACTCTGTGCTTGAACTTGTCCTAACCAGTTTGGCCTAACTTTAATTTTAGCTTGGTTTAGGAATCCAGATGCTAAATTCTGATTTTTTCTGAGTGAAAGATGCCAGGGAAAGGAGTGGAGCTCTGAGTCTAGTGGATTTGGGAGAGTTTTTTTCTTTTTACCTGAGCAGGACAGGATAGCTCAGGATGCCACAGGGAAATGTGCTCTGCAAAGCTCCTCATTGCTACTCTGAAGTGAAGTTCTCCAGAGTTCCTGCTGCCACATGCAGCACCTGTGCAGGGAGGGGAGGGGAAATGGGTGGGGTGCCCATGCCAGGGCACCGAGTCAGCTGACACACTAGGGTTGTGAGCCCTGGCAGTGGGATGGGTGGGTGTATGAAGCCTCCCCCGCAGCCTGTCCCCAACCCGCACATGCCAGAGAGAGCAGAATTTTGCCCATAATCTTTTCAATTGATTAATGCTTTGCTCTTCCCATTATATAATCCATCAATCACTGACACAGTTTCGTGTATTTGTGTATGATCAAGTCATCTTTCCATCTAGTTTTGGTCCATTAGCAGTTTGTCTACAGATTACATTAATTCCAGCCTCCATTTATCAATAAATAAGAGCCTGTCTTTATCATACTTAAGAGTTGATACAACTGAATCAGAACTCACAATTTAGGCACAAAGAAATTTAAGACCTCACCTACACTGGACTGGGGATTATGTTTAATGACCATTCATTCATTTTAAAATGTATAAAGACGGCTTACCACCACTGTCCCTGGCCAAACCCTGAAGTCCTTGTTTTGTAGTTGGCATTCTTGTAATCTTGAGCTAGTGAATGAGCCTGGCCCATGCAATGGCCCTATCTTTACAACATAAAGAGAGAGCATCATTATTTCCCATCTTTCTTTTCTTCAGTCTCCCTCCCCCGGCACACTCAATTTTCAGTGTGGCTTCACTCTGAGCCAGGATGCTCCATTCAGTGCAATGGAAAAGCCTAGGGCATGAGAAAGAAATAGCCTCACTCACTTGGGCAGCTGTGGCCCTTGTTCACTTTTTGAGACGGGACTGACTTACTAAAGAGACCTGAAGACAAAGGAAACAAGTTTGTCTGTTTAATTTTCATCTGGTTTTTACTGCTGATGTTTTTTTCTCTGCTTCTCAAGGGAACCAAGTGGGGCTACCAGGCCCTGAATCACCTTGTTTTCGGATGCTCATGATTTCTGCACCCCTGACTGTGTGGCTCACCACTGACCGTAAAACCTAAACCAGCAGTGGACTCTTGTAAACGTTGTCAAGGCCAAGGATTTAGTCAGTAGTGTTCCCAGAATTCTGCTTTCTAGTTCATTCTTGTGTTGAAAAGTGAAGTGAGCAAAGTTTTTCACGTGATGAGTTTTTAAAAGCAATCCTGTATGTCGGCGAAGCCTCACTGAAAGCTGGACTGATGCAGTAGAAAGGTGTCTGTACTCAGAGGGGAAGGCCAGATGCAGTATGCTGAATTCGAGTCTCAGTTACACAATTATAAATCTGGAGTAACTTCATTGTCTTCAGTAGAGTTAATCTGTAGTTACACCAGTGTAAATGACATCAGAGTTTGGCACACAATAGGAATTTATGTACTCTTAGACCTTAAGAACAGTTTTTCTGTATTTTAAATAAAGGCTTTTAAGTGTTGGTGTCCTTTGAAAGAAAGGTCAAACATAAATGGAATGGAAGCCTTGGAGAAACTTTTATTTAAATTTTGAGGTTACTTATTTGGATTGCTCCTTATTTTGGATTTCACAGTAGCTAAGAAATAAAATAAAACTGAAAAAAATGTTAAAGGACTAGATTTTTCTTCTCTTTTAAACTGTGTTACGTCCACTGATTTTAATAGACACACACACCAGATTTACACCAGTCTAAGAGGAAAATCTTAATAGTTTTTTTTTTCTATTCCTACTAATATTATTTGTAATGCTACTACTCTTTGTACAGACTGGAAGCCAATAAGACATTTTGTTTAAAAAAAATAGACCTTAAATGTAAAAGCCCATTAGTTGTATCTTATTGAATATGGTGATGAACTGGCTATGCACATTACTGTTCTCTGTTTGACACCGAGATAAGGAGTTCTAATTTTGTCCAAGTCGCTTATATTGTTAGCTGCAATTCTCCTTAACTCCAGTTTAATAATGGCCTTCACTTTTGGAGCGGGAGCATCACAAAAACAAAACAAACATAGAGGAAGAAACATTCCTTTTAAAGCCAGAAATGATCATCAGATCACATCAGAGCATCATCCTGTATATCATAGGCCACCACACCACCAAGCACTCATACACTGACTCCAATAACCAAAATTAGGAGATAGTATTTCAGAACACAGGAGACTAGACTTTTAGTTGGTGGCAGCAGGTCCCATAATCAAGCGCTGTCCTTCGTATGACATTACTGAATTACATAATGCATTTCTTATACGTGATTGCCTCCCAAACGCAGGCCAGCAGAGACGTTGCAGAAAAGTCAGGCTCATATCATTTTATAACTATGTTTTTAAAAAATAGCTTTGACCTTTTCCCTATCCTATTATGCATTAAAAATGGGTGTAAAAACAATGTCAGTCTGTGCCACTTTCCTTTGGTTAAATTTTAATCTGGGTTACATAAAGGATTGTTCTCAGCCTGTTTCACCACTCAATTAATAAATAAAGCCTTTTCAACAGGATCTGATAAAGATCAGTTTTGCTGGAACTTGTTTTCAATGCTCTTAGCTACCAAACAGCTTCCCCGCCATTGGCATCTGGAGGGAAATGAATCACAGCATAACTTCTCTGTAAAACTAGCTTCATTTCAAAGTGCAGTATAACTGTATGGCCAGGACATGATTAGTATAGTTTTATATGTGCAATAAACGAGTAAGTCCACAAAGCGGGGGGAATGGGGGTTGCTCTGAAGCAGTTGAGGTGCATGCTGATTTTTAGCCTGTCTTCTAGTCTACATTTAACTGTTTTTGCTAGTCAGCCTGCTGTGACTAGCTGTCTATTAAACAAGAGTGCTTGCCACTGGCTACAAGCATGATTTGCAGCCCTTGCTCTGCTCCAAATTAGCATAGACTTAAATGACTCATTACCGTAGGAAGTTTGCCCCTTCAAGCCAGAATGGAAGGCATTGGCAAGAGGGTGCATTCATTCAGCTTTAACTGTGGAAAAATAGATCATCAGTCCTTAGTACTGCTCAATCCCTTATCATGTTTAAACACTCTTTCTTCAATCACTGTAAGGAAAAGTTGAATTTCTACAGAAAACTGTCAAGCAGTGATACTCTGGATGGGTTGTGTTTGCAAGCAAATCTTAAGACTTTCCCCTGCATCATCTGATAACAGGTTGTTCTTTCTGGAAGAAAAAGCTCAATGGCTGAAATTCTTCATGTTTAAACAGCGTTGACTCATAAGTCTCTAAAAATCTTCATCAGCAACAGCTAAGGTACTGTTGTTGAAGGCCAATATCAAGGAAATGAAGCATGCCTACAGCCAATTAGCCTCTGGAATAATTGCATATGCTTGGGTGTTAATCTGTTTAATCTAATTTTATCAGCAAAACACTAGAGATTGATGATCATCTTGATTACAAGTCTGTCCTTGGTGATAAGCATACGGGAGGTTTAACTGCATCTTGCTCTCATCAATCACTTCCAAACTGGAACATTTCATGTTCATGCCATTAACTGTAGAGGTAAATTTTCAAAGTACCATGTGGGAATTGTATACAACTCCTGTTAATGAATAACAACAGGATTTGTGGGTACCTACAGTACAATGCTTTGAAAATGTATCCGGTCACGTATTTTTCAGGGACTAACAGAGTTTGGTGCAAATTTCTTAACACTATGTGGGCTACTACTCTCCAGCGTATGTATATTCTTGCAGACTGCCATAAACTCTGCATATAGAATGCACAGATAAAACACTAGATTCTACTGTGTGAGGATGTAAGCCAATTGAAAAAGATGGGCTGTATACATGCAAGCAGGCATACATATATATATATATATATAATACAAATAGCTGATGATTCAAACATCTGTGAACTTTTTTCCTGATGCATGTGTCCAGAGTTGACTGGATTGATTTAGATGGTCTTTTAGTGACTAAATATATCATTATTGCTTTCCCTTTTAAAAAATTAGATTAAAACCATCAGTCACTAGCAGTGCTTCCTGGTTTTTTTTCAATAGTAAAGTCAGTTATACTATTATGTAACCTCATCTGTGTCACCATGGTTGAATTTAGCTTTTGAGAAAAAAGTATCAGAGAATTTTATAAGGCTGGGGTGAAGCTTCAGAAATTGACAAGCATAATTGATAGTTTTTGTTTAGTTATTTCTAGAACTCATTTCAAGAACAAAGGCCAACCATATGGTTATGTTTTGATTGTGGGGTTGTTTGTTGCTGTTGTCATTATTGTTTAAACCGCCAAAGCATTCACTTTTGAAGGCCATTGCTTTCAGTGGGCTTTGGAGCAGGCCTTTGTAATATTGCGAAGAGGACTGGAGGATGTAGTTATATCTCTGTTTGTCTAATTTAATTTTGATTCATTGGGGATGTGGTTATATGGAAATTTTAAACCTAGGATCAGGTGAAATAAACTCACACTGACTGAATAGGTTCCATTAGACCACTGGGCAGCGTTAAAGCACTAAGCAAGGCAGTCCTGGTGGTTGGTTTTTTGGTTTGTTTTTTTCCCCCAGTTAAAATAAACTTTCAGCTCCTACACCACTCAGAAGTTACCTTGATTCTCTAGTGCTATCTAGTGGTCAAAGAGGAAAAACAGTTAACAAGCATAGATGGAAGTTGAGAGGTCTCCTTAGTTGGGGCACTAGTTTTCAAACTTTTTAGGCTGCATACCCCTTTCCAAACAATATAGTCTACCGCTTACCCCTATCTGCGATAGGATCATAATCTACCTATAAAACAGATCCAGACTTGGCTCTAGCCTCTGTCACAATAAAAGTGTATCAATGACTGACAAAGGAAAGGACATGATTGGATTGTTGTACATGAAAAGGAGAAGTACATGGGCTGTGCTCTAGCCATGCTGGAGTCCCTATAGTTGGCTTTTGGGGAAAACAAATCAACAGAGAGGGAGTAGAGCGCACAGCTTCCCCACCTGAAATTAGCTAGAGCAACACAGAAACCTAGCTCTCACTGTTGGGAACCTAGAACCATTGTGGATCTGGGCCTGAGTGAACACACGGTGCTGTATTTTATATTCAAATGAGGTTTTACTAACATATTTAAAGCTTTGTAGCATTCATAGTAAGTATGACCGTCTGCCTAGCTCTGCACAACCTTAATTTTACTCCACTAATGCATGTCATGTCCCCTAGTTCAAGTCCAAGCTACAAAAACTGACACAGCCAGTATGATAGCCCAATGTGGTGGAATTCCTCGGCAGAAAGCTAATAGAAAGGGTTATATTATTCTTGTTTGTTGCAGGTAACACAACTGGCAATGAAGATTAGTGCATATTTAAAACTAGCCTCACTGTAATCCTCAGAATAATTTCATTCAAACAATATTTCTTTGGGCCTGTACAGATTCTTTATGTTTGAGTTAAAGTGGCAGATTTTGAAAACCCAGTTTCCATTTTATCTGTTGGAAATATTTGGGAGTCATAACTACACAGAACGGTGATGCATCATGAACTGGATGCTCTACCTCCAGCACTTGACCTGGGTCACAGTTACAGAGGTTAATACCATCCTTACTCGGTGACAGGAATCAGTATCCTCTGACTCTAGCGGTTCCTGAGAGTCAATACTTGCAGGTGCAAGTTCATCGCAAAAATTCTGTATGGGCACTTATATCATCTTGACATCTAGGCAACTAATTAGGTGTCTAATTCATATAAAACAAAGCCTCATTTGTACCCCCAAACCTGCAGTTGCCAAAAACCAAGGTATAGTTAAGTACAGGCTGAAAATCTGGCCCACAGGCTGTGCTACAGAACCTGATCAATAAGAAAAGATAGAGAAAGGACCATGAAATCTGGGATGATTCAGAGGAAAATAAATATGGGTAGATGAATCACACACAAGAATCAGTGATTGTCAGTACATCTACTGTACATCCCAAGCACTGGTTACATTTTTACCCCCAGCTCCTGTTCCCTTCCACACACTATTATTAATCTTTCCAGAACTATCAGAGGTTTAGAAGAACTGTAAACCAAAGAAAGCCAACTGTTTTAATATGAACAATTAAAGCATCATACCAAATGAAATATGTTAATGTGTGATGGATAGGCTTGTTGCAGTATCACAGAAACCTCATGGCTAACATATCTGTTTGTTATGGGTGCCATGCAAAGTACTAGATGTTTAGTTTAGTTTTTTTCCTGCTGAAAAAAAAACTCTAGGTAGTTACATAAAACCTGCATACAATATCTTAGACCTCATTCATTTTCCTCACTTCATCAGCTGTTTGAAAATGACTGTATTTACTATTTAAGTTTAGTACTAAGCCTGCACTTTAAGTGCAAACAGAAAGTTCCTGAGACAAATTTCCTTAATCTCAGTTGTGTGTGGGCAGAAGTGGAGACCAAATGATTTATTCAGGGGCAAACCAGCTGTCTGGCAGAGCCAGAATTAGAACTCAGACAACTCCCATCCCATGACATGCTTCCTTCCATGGAATAAGGTCTAGATTTTAACCCACTTTCCAAGTGAAGTGTACAAAAGCACCATGAACAGACAAAAATGTGTATGACAATAGCTGTGTTAGGTATCCCATTAGCCAGTAGACTATTTTCATTTGGTGCAGGTATAGGGCTGGTTAAGTCTGCCAAGATGGGTAGAGAGAAAGAGAGAGATGAAAAGTTTCCAAACAAACATAGTTTCGCCCAATCAGAATGCATTCTTAAATAATTGGGTAACAAGTCAGACATTTACTGTCTGAGCACTGAAATTGAAACTGGTCCTCACCTGCTTTTAGCAGTGCAGCTGCTAATTCCGCTGCAGGCAAATACAATCAGATACTAAAACCTCTAGTATAGCACTCAGTTAAGATTAGTTATATTGATAAGTAATCTGATTCGCACATTCATGGCCTTTAAAAAAAATCTTTTGTACAGAACTCACTATTCCTGAGCTAATACCTCCATTGCATCTCACAGATTTTATTGATAAAGGTTGTTTTCTAAAATGTCTCTCAAAGGAGAAGATTAGGTGGGTTTCTTTCTTGTAAATACATTTTGCCACTATATTTTAATACAGTAATTTGCTTGTATGACAATGCTGGCGATAAAAAACAGTAAGTCAAGCTAAAATAAATAAAGGTTTTTAGAGAGGGCCAGTATCTTTAATCTGAGGCCACGTCTACACTACGCGATAATATCGAATTAGCTAAAATCGGTTTAATAAAACTGATATTATAAATTCGATTTCACGCGGCCACACTAGGCACAGTAATTCGGCGTTGTGCGTCCATGGTCCGAGGCTAGCGTCGATTTCTGAAGCGTTGCATTGTGGGTAGCTATTCCGTTCCGTCGGCTATCCATAGTTCTGCAGTCCTCCCGCCCCTGTGAATCTCGGGTTGAATCATTGTCGCGGGTGTTCTGGGTAAATGTCGTCATCATTCCGTCCTCCGGGAAAAACAACAGCTGACATCCTTCGCGCGATTTTCCCTGGATTTCCTGGCAGATGCCACTTGCCGACATCATGGAGCTCGTCCGGACTTTTTTTTTTTAAACGGCACCGTCTATGTGTTACTGGATGCCTGCGGAGCAGAGGCGATACTCCAGCGCCTACACAGCAGCATTCATATGCTTTTTGCATGATAGCAGAGATGTTACCAGTATTCTGACTGTCTACTGCCGGAGTAAACGGCAATGAGATGCGGTTATTTTTCTCCTTCTTACTGTCACCTGCTATCATGAGTGCCCTGGCTGAGATGCTCGGGGCCGCACAAAGCAAATTGGGAATGATCCCGAGTCATTCCTTTAGTGTTCTCTAAAATAAGTCAGTCCTGCCTAGAAATAAGGGCAAGTGTACAGAAGACCAGTGTATCACAGCAAGCTGCTCTGTTCGTTATCACAGGGTGCCCCTCAACAACCCACCCGTGCTGTCCCTCCTCCCCCAACCATTCCTGGCGCTACCGTGGCAGTGCCCCCCCACCCCATTTGGTCCTGAATCATAAAAGAATAAGAAACTAGGACTTGTTTATGAGATAAAGATGAGGAAGAGGCACCTCCGGGGCTATGTGACAGTCCAGGCAGGACAATAACGCTCGGGGAGAGGACGCCCAGGATGCTGTCTGCTATGACAGTTCAGGCAGTACAGAATCTTTTCCTTTACATAGGATACGTGAGGGAGGCATTGAAGCTCAGCCCTCAGTTGCTAGTGGCATGAAGACGTACTAAGCCGATTACTCTTATAACTGGTAATACCAGAACTCTTATACCCAGGCACTCGCCACTTCTCGTCTGTCATGACAGTAGAATCATCCCTGATAATAACCGCACGCCTCATAGTGTGCAATTATAAGCTTGACACTCATGCGGTCATAGACTACTAGTTACCATCTCTCTGCCACGTCTACCACTATCACTCGGGACATGGATATGGAGCGGATACTGCTCTCACCGTGCAGCATGCGTGGTACCAGCAGCATCAGTTACACCAAGGGTGATAGACGAGTCAAGAAATGATCTTTCTCCTTTTCTTTCACGGTGGGGGAGGGACCAAGAAACTGAGACTTATTCCCTGAACCACGTCAGACCATGTGTTTTGAAGGCCTACAGAACCATTGGAGCTCAGCCAGAATGCAAATACTTTCAGAGACTGCTGTGGACTGTGGGATAAGCTGGAGTCCTCAGTACCCCCTCCCTCCCTCCATAGATTCCATTTGATTCTTGGCTTGCCGCTACACTTGGCAGCAGCACTGTGTAGCCTGGAGATTATTGTTCAACGCGTTTGGCATTTCGTCTTCTGTAACGGAGCTCTGATCAACAGATTTGTCTCCCATAAAGCCGATTCAGATCCAGTATCCTCGTTACGCCTCTGGCTCTTTGTTGGGACTGTCGCCACCCGTGCTGATCAGAGCTCCACGCTGGGCAAACAGGAAAATGTAATTCAAAAGTTCGCGGGGCTTTTCCTGTTATACCTCCTGCTGCATCCGAGTTCAGATTGCTGTCCAGACGGTCAGTGTGCACTGTGGATACCGCCCAGAGGCCAATAATGTCGATTTCCGTCCACACTAACCTAATTGAAATGTTTAATCGATTTTAGCGCTACTCACTCGCTGGGCAGGAGTACAAAATCGATATAAAAAGTCTCTTTATATCGATATATAAAGAGCGTGTATGTGAACGGGTACAGCGTTAAATTGATTTAAACGCTGTTAACTCGTTTATAACGCGTAGTGTAGACCAGGCCTGAGATGCAAGCAACATTTTCAGGGTTTGCACTGTCTAAGCTCATAGCCTTTCTATTTAATTGCTATTCAGAATTACTAGGGGAACAGTATCCACTTTTTATGTATAGTTTCAAATTATGTTTCTGTCAGGAATAACATATCAGGCCCATTGTGGAAGCATTTTCCATAGTGAAAAAAATGTTGAAGGTGGGGAAATGAGAACAATGTAAAGTGAAGCATGTCCTAGTTCTGCAGTAGAAGTGAGGTCATATTCCATTCACCAGGGACATTATTACAATGTGTCCACCATCAGAAAGTGGAAGTTTTGCTAAAAGCAATAGGATATTGTTACATGCTTACATCAACCTTACTATACTGACCACAAACACCCAGTAACTCCAAAAGTTTGAGATCTGTAAAGGTGCCATGGCAGATCCCTGATCCAGTAGTTGGAAAGGAACTAAATAAAAAGTACGTATAATGTAGTTTTAAAGGCTTTTATGCACTAAAGTGGTCTATGCATGCAACCTCTTTAGTAACATTTGTAAAAGTAAGTCTTCATCTCTTCCCGCCAGCATCATATGTGCCATAGATGAGAAATACCTGATAAATAGCTTAGCCATTCTACAGAAAGTTGGGTTTTGTTTTTTACAAATCAGTGGAAAGGAAAAAAACCCTGTGTAACGTGGATTACATTTTATAGCTTGGGAAAATATTAGATTTGCAAAATATAAGAGTTTGGTTAATCATTGCTGAATATTTAACCATTGTGCTCTGTTCCTGCAACAGTACGTGCCCCTTTGCCACTGAAGAGCAGAACAAACAGGCCCATTAAGCAGGTGCAATTTTTGCCATGTAATATACAGCTCATGTTCTTGTTTTTATGGCCAGATTCCTAGAGAGGATGAATAATCTCACTCCCACTGGACGAGCAGCAATCTGGGCTGCTGTGAAACCCCAACCACAAATTAAAGTCTCCTTTCCCTGATGGGTTCCAGAGTAGCAGCTGTGTTAGTCTGTATCTGCAAAAAGAACAGGAGTACTTGTGGCACCTTAGAGACTCTGCTGGAAAGAAAGCCTCCTGCAAAACAGCACTATCACTGCCGGGGGGAGAAATTTGCTCCCCTCCATGTGAGCTGTGTTCAATCCAGACCCACATTTTTCACGTCTCTTTTACTAATACTGTGCTATCTTATTAAAAGTCAAGCACTTAGCAGGATTCAACTAAAGGACGAGACATCTGTATGGATAATGGGCTTGGCTCTCTGAAACGCTGCGCCCTCCTTCTGATGTCAATTCTCCAAAGCACTTAAGGACGTACTTAACTTTAAGCACAGGAGTAGAGCCATCGAAGTAACTGGAAAACTAGCGCTTTGCAGAATCAAGGCCAGAGGGCTCAGCACCTTGCAGCACGGAGTCCAATTACATTAGATAGGGTTAACTACACAATGCTGAAAGAGAAAAGAAAGTTTGGAAGGGTAATCAGCCCCTTGCCATCAGTGGTTAGTGGATATACTGAAGCATAAGTTCCTCTATACTTGTCCACTATGTGGCATCTTGTGTTTTTCTCTGAGAAAGCAGTACTGGCCACTGTCAAAGACAGATACTAGTCTAGCTGGATCACTGCTCTGGCAAGTCCTGTCCCCCTAATCTAATTTTATTTTCACTGATTTTTCCATCTGACAACTTGGAGAAAAATTACTTGTGACTTCACATTTATCTGTAGTTCAGTAGTTCTCAAACTTATCTTCGCAGACCACCTGAAAATTGCTGAGGGGCTCAGAAGACCACTTAATGATCTTTCCAAATGTTGTTTGTATCATTAACTAACTATTGTAAAGCTCTTTGGATAAGATCACTATATAAAAAAAAAAATAAACTTTTTTGTTCTACAAATAAAAGCACACAACTCATATTTTAATATCAGTAGTCTTATCTTTCTAATGCGATGGATGTGCCCCCTCTGGCCACTGCAGCCCTGCATGACCCAAATCCCCCCCACCCCTCTTCTCACCCCACTGCCCCCTCCTACCTACCCCCTAGTCCCCACAAGGCCACCACCTCACCTTACATGTGCATCTTCTCCAGGGTCCAGGCACCTAATTAGTGGAGCCACGCCTGTGCAGCTCCATTAATTAGGTGGGTGGCCCTTCATTTTCTTGTGTGCAGCCACCCAGGCGTGCATCTTAGAGGGAACTATCCATGGACCACCTGAAGGGAGCTAGCAGACCACTGGTGGTCCACGGACTACAGTTTGAGAACCTTTGTTCTAGTCAGTTTTGATGCCTGGGTCTCATTAATTAGCTGGAAGACAGTATTGCAGTGTTTGGGATTCAGCTATGCAAAAACACATTTAAATATAGTTTTTAGTGGAAAAGTTAAAAGAATTCTTGATTCATTTACATCATTAATCCTGATTTTGTTAAATCTGATGTTATTTTACAAAAACTAAATTGTGGGCCTAATACCAACCCTTTAATAATGGAAAAAACCAACTTCATCACAAAGCAACCACAAATACACCAGCAAATTTATTAATTCACTTCTTACAGCTTCATATTTATTCTCTTAAATCCTGCATTTAGACACAAAGGCAATAATAAAATTCTGTACACTACTTCTGTTACAAATATAGATAATATTTGAAGAGACTTTTCATACTATAACATGGGCATTTCACACACTATTCTGGGAATGATGTATCAACAGTTGCCTCAAGTACTGGAACCATCTGTTTTTCTTAGCCTATTGTATTGTAACCTCTAATATAATTATTGAAAAAGAGGGTTGTTTTTTTTTTAGTTAATCCACTTATATTTAGCTATCAATTCACAAGTAGTCTTTCTCAAACATTCCTAACCCTGCTGTTTTTCACTCAGATGAATAAATGGTGGCTTTTTTGCATATTTCTCTAGCACAGTTCGAATGTGCCCTCACTTCAGAACTCAATAATTAAATGTTATGAACAACTGACAAGGTGCTCCAGCTGCTCTAGGTTTTTGCTGGTCATTATGCAGAGTCTTGCAGCCACATGAAAGTACACCGCGGGCAGCACTCTAGCCTAAAGGAACACCAGTGCTCACATGATCTTTGACATTTCTTCCTCTCTAAAGGTTTTAAAAAAAGACAAATTGTATTTAGTGACAAGGTAAATCACAGATGAGGCTTCACCAAGCAGAGTCATACAGTACTAGGCAAAAGGGGGGAAACTGACAGGGAGTTCGCAAGTAAGGTCCAGGGACAACACTTTATAGTGAGAAGCTAGGAGAGTTGTTCCTCGAGCTTTACGGGGCTTCATCTTACATATCAGTGCCTGGCTTGTAAGAGTTCAATAATTTAGAAGTCCTTCCAGCAGCTTCCCGTCCTTTCAGCTCCTGCATGCTTCTGACTAGGGTGAAGATGAAGAGGAACTTCTACCATTTGCCCTATTCTTGGACTTCTCTATACTGGGGGGGGGGGTATTTATTATTCTACCCCTCCTCTCTCTCTTTTTTTGGGTCCTTCTCCTCTCTGAATGTCTTCAGTATCTGCTTCTACTTAAAGCAGTGCTGGGCAGCCTGTGGCCTGCGCGCCACATGAGGCCCGCGCGCCACATGAGGCCCATCACGGTAATCTGATTGCAGGCCGTGAGACATTTTGCTGACATTGACCGTCCACAGGCACGGCCCATCGCAGCTCTCAGTGGCCGCAGTTCGCTGTTCCCGCCCACTAGGAGCTGCAGGGGGCCATGTCTGGGGACGGTCAACGTCAGCAAAATGTCTCATGGTCTGCAATCAGATTACCGTGATGGGCCGCAGGTTGCTCACCACTGGCTTAGAGCAACAGCAGTAGCATGAAACCTCACCCATTTCACTATTTTCCACTGGGCTCTGACTAGAGACATGGAAGCTATCCATAGTGGTTAATTTGTGCTGCTGCTTCAAGAAGCTCTGCGCAACAGTGACTGTGACACTGAAGCTGCCTGTCTGCAAACTCAGGAAGAGGGCAGTGTTCATTTTACTGTTCACATCAGGAACATTATCTTCAAACCCACCAAGCTTAGGAAGTTCACTACTTTAAAAGAGAAGCCTAAATCCTTGTGATATTGCAGATACAGCAGGGCTCCCTCATTCACCAGGGAAAGTTTCCTGCAAGTGGATTTTTCAACCCTCAAGCACCAAAAAAATCCCCAACCCCCTCCCCCCCATTATTTTGCTTCTGGAGCATGTAATTAGCAGCACTGACTTCCTAACTAATTTTTCCATCTATCTTCTTTTGTTAAACTGTTGTTCCTCATGTGACTTTATTTCTGCTATTTAAATTGTCTCAGTTATCTCCTCCCCCCTTGACTATTTAGCACACACATTCTCCCTCCCACACCCATCTCAAATATTCAAAGCCTCTTTGCAAAAAACATTCCAGTTTTGCAATGCGGTTACTAATGCAAACTTTCATGTTCTGGTGGGTCACCTGTATTCATTACAATAATAACAAAAAACCTTAAGTCTTTGCCAGAGACTACATAAGCCCATCCCAGTGATTCGACAGTAAGACAAATACTTCCATTGTGTTCAAAAATATGATTAAGTGTTATTTTTCTTCAGTGATATAACAGCCTGGTAAAGCTGGAATAGCAAGAAGGCTACATAAACATTTTCATTCTCTTTGCTACATGGAATGTAGATAAAGGAATCTTGTTGATCCTATTATCTGGACAGCCAGTTCATGAGAGAACAGTCAGAGTGACAGTCCCTTTTGTCCTTTTTAGAAGAGCAACTGCTTCTTCATGGGTCACCCCTTCTAAGCTCTGCCCGTTGACAGCAATGATCTGATCCCCTCTCTTCAGCCGTCCGTCCTCTGCTGCTGCACCCTGAAATTAAACAGCATGTAACTGCAGACATGCATTTCTGAAACTCCTGGTTTTATAGCTGTTCACAGAGAAATCTAAAGAGGGTCCTAGTACAATGGGTTCAATATACAGCACACATTAAACTTTTCTGCTTGACAAAGGCTAAACTGATCAGTTTTCATTACTAGAAATCCAGGCTCATTTTGTCCTTAGTAGGTCCTGGTTCTATCTGCCCATAGGTTTTTGCATAAAGTTTCCACTGTGCAAACTAACCAGATGGAGTAATGAAAGTCTTCATCATCTTATGAATGGAATGAAATTTACAGCATGGGAATGATGTACTGCATACAATCTATAAGTCAGAGCTGTGGAATTTTTAAACTCCTTCAGCCATCTTGGTTGGCTGGCCAAGTTCTCAACAATTGAAATTAGAAATCAAATCCAGGTCTGAACCTAAACATCAAGGTCTGGAGGTTTTCCTACTTGGTTTTCTGACTCAGACCTGCTATACACCAAGTGTAGATCAGGATCTGAACTGCTCCAAAGTTAAGGTTTGGATCCAGTGGTTCTCGCCTATATTTGATTCCAATATTCATATAATTGCAAATAATATGAATAATATGCAAATAATTCAAACTAATCCCAAGCACTGCTTGAAGAGAACGCAATCTATACAGTGAGGGGCCAGTTGTCCAAGATGGACAACTAAATTACATCCTCAAATCCAAATGTTTGATTTGAGCAAATTGGGAATTCAGAAAATAGAGCCCAGTTTACTTAAGCCTCAAACTGCAGACACAATTTTAAATGGTGCCTGCATTCCTGCTTGGAGAAGACAAGCAATAAGATAAATTGTTCAGAACCCACTGGCCTCTCACCAGGCCATATATTAATAAATCAGCTGCTGAGCACTGAATTGTTTGAGTAGTTTTACACCTATGCACTTACCTTTGCAAATACTGTCTTAACGTAGATGGGTAAATCTCCATGAGGACTGCCATATCCTCCCACAATACTAAAGCCTAGACCGTCCTGTCCTCGGTCTAGAGTAATGCTCTTATACTGAGGGGGCCTACAACAGAGAAAAGAAGTTATCCTGTTTCTTTTGTGAATGTCTAGTTCAGTACGTGGATTGTTCAGCAAAGAGGCTCTTCACCTTTCAACAGTAACAAATAAACTTTCCTTTGCTGAGAACTCTACACAGGATTTTAAGTATATTGCGGTGAATATTTCAGTTCATGTCAACCACTGAAATCCTGCTTAATGCCATAAGCTGGTTACTTATTTACAGTTTCCTTTCATAACTTCTCCATGGTACTTTACCTTCTGTCTGCAGAAGTTTATTCATTCTGTCATTTAATACACTACATAATCATTTGAATGGTCCACTACTGATGCTTATTATCTATGGATATGCTTGTTATCTACGGATAAATAAGTACCAATATCCTAGAGCTCAGAGAGAAACAGAATAAACCCCACAAAAACTACAACATTATTTTAGAAAAACCTTCCTTCTCCCGAAAAACTCATATATAAGAGAAAATCAAACATAGCCCCAACCAATTCCTAAGCCTGGTTTAGTCATTCCTGTTCCCTTCTGTTGTTTGGTCTTATATTTTTATAAATTTGCAATGTTTTGAGAGACTATAAGAACTACAGAACTTACAATTTCACTCATGTTTTTCACCACCCCCAGTAGAATATAATATACACTGTATACCTAGAAGTTTCGGGGCTGATTTTTAGTGATGGTCTGCCTTGAAATAATTTAATTTTTGAACCACACAGAACTGTGCCCACATTTTCGCACTCAGGATGGAAATGTTAGCAGATAGGCATCCAACTACCTCCTTGCGCATATACATCATGTATTTAAATAGCTACTAATATTTGTGTCAGCAATGAATTCCAGGTACAATTAGATATAAAATTAAAACACCAACACCCTGCCCCAAGAACAAAAAAAATCCAACCACCATGGAGGTTGTGTTGGCCCTAGGAAATCAAGTGACCTATCAAAATATATGATGCCCCCAAAACACTCTCTCAGGCAGTAAATGGACAGCTGTGCCTTGCAGCATACCCGACAAGTCAACAAACTCAGGCTCTGATAGACTCGCAGGGAAAGCGAGTTTCAGAGAGTCAGCAGATCCATACTTAAAATGCCCTGCCATTTAAGCATGGGGGCAATTAGCTTAAGTACTTCAGCTGATCTCAAGTACAACACAAGGAATGAAGCAGCCTCTACGGTGCTGAAATCAAATCAAATCAAATCATAGCCTTATGGGTCAAAACCAGCATAGTGAATTGTACCCTGAAATGAACCAGAATGTCCTATGTGGCCTATGGAGCCCAGTTCTATGCTTCCTGTGACAGTCATGACTAAGTTAGCAGGACACCTCACTCTGCACATGCTGCAACTTCTAAGCAGTTTTCAGGTGCAGTCCCAGCCAGTGGGCCTTACGGTAACTCAGTTAGAAAGGATCCACCAAGGATAATATACTCACTTACCCTAAATCATCCTGAAAGATGCTGCTTGAGGTTAGTCCTGCAAATGAAAGGCTGGAAGCTGGTGGATCCTGTTGCTGACCGGTTACGACACTTACATCCCCTCCGGCCACCACCTGAGAGGGCACGTTGTAGATAGCAGTGAAATGAGGAAGGTGATGCTTGAACAACTGAGCATACAGTGATTAACACCACAGTATTTACAAAGGTGACATGACCAAAACAAGCCTCATTTGTTGCAAAAACCTTTCTTCCTTTCAGCTAAAATAAGAATAAATGGTAACTTTGGAGCAAAATATGGTGAGGATGTGAAAAGTGCACAACATAACCTTCCAACCCTCTATATTCTCTGGCTACATTTTCCTCAGAACTCGGCAGTTGTGTGTTACTCTTGGTTTTTCAGCCTCAAAATCAAAACTGCAAAGTGCGTTCTGAACACCAGTGCAGAGAAACTCCTTACCTGCAGTTCAACAGTGCCTGAAGCATTTTTCAGTAGGCTGACAGCTTGGGAGTGTGTCATGCCCTCAGTGGATGTTCCACAAATATTAACAATCCTATCCCCAACCTAAAGAAGAAAAAATTAAAGAGCTAGACATTAATAAGAAGCTATGTCACTGAGATCTACATGCCATCTTTTCAACACAAAATAAGATGGTACCCTTTCCATGAAGATTACTTGAATTGAGAAGTGGATCTAGCTAGTAGGATTTGCAAAAAATATATAGCATCAAGGAAATATTTACCACCTGTCTACAGCACATTCTTGTTCTTGGATACAATAAAGTCTGGCCCAGATCTTCAGCTGGTTTAAATCAAGGCAGCTCTAGTGAATTCAATAAAGCTTCAGCAATTTATGCCACCTGAGAATCTGGCCCTTCATTTCCAGTGCAAGTCACAATTCTCTAGTGATAACTGGTGAAACAGCCCTGATTCTGTAGTAGTTATTGAGGTTTATATCCTCTAAGATCTGAATCTACTAGTGAATAATACAATCACATACATATAGAGATGTCAGTATTATAGTTGTAATTAGACATTAGAAGTCAACACATACACACCTCTGATATTTCAATCAGTAGACGATAGTCAATCATTTACACATTCTGGGAACACAGACCAATGTAGCATATTATCATCAGGTCTCTCGGGTTCAAATGCGGCCTGGAATAATCCAATGCAACTCCCAGGGGCCACATTCAGTGGTGATGCAAACTAGCCTTAAAACCAGACATAAATGGCTACAAGTGGTAATGCACTCATTCATACCAATTTTGCACTCAGTGGGTATATAAAACAAGAAAAGCCTACGCAATGAGATGGGAAAGTTGAATGTGCTGCAGGAAAAGCAACTAACAGAAGGAAGTAAAATAAATCACATAACTCCAGGCATTGAGAAGGCTGCTGACTGTTGTGCCAATAATCAGGACAGATGTGGGATCTATCTACACATCTATCTACACATCTATCTACACATAAGAATATAAGAGCTGCCATATGGGATAGCTCATGGTTCATTTTGCCCAGTATCCTATCTCTGACAGTGGGCTGTACCAGAGCTTCATGGGGAGTGTACAGAACAATGCAATTACAGAGTGATCCACCCATTTTCCCCTCTTCACTTCTGGTAGTCAGAGGTTTAAGGTCAACCCAAAATGGGGTTGGATTTTTGACCATCTTAGCTAATAGCCATTGATGGCCCTATCCTCCATGAATTTATCCAGCTCTTTTTGAACCCAGTTATATATTTGGCAATCACAACACCCCATGGCAATTACTTCCACAGTTTAGTTGTGTGTGGTGTGAAAAAGTATTTCCTCTTGTTTGTATTGAACGAACTGCCTATTAATTTCATTGAGTGATCCCTGGTTTTTGTATTGTGTGAAAGGATAAATAACACTTCTCTATTAACTTTCTTGACCAAGTTCTTCACTTTGCTATCTGAAAGCCATGCTGGCTCCATGTTCCAAGGTTGCTTTAAGGTTTTCTCCCAAATTGCTAATGTTCATGAAAAGAATTCTACCATCTAAAACTACTGTACTCTTGATCTGAATGGCAGAAATTCCTGGCATGGCCTGAAGTGCTAGTGAATACACCATGTGGCTCTACTCTGTGATCAAGCCAGAGTAATTTATTTAGCACCATCAAATTAAGCTTTTTTACCAACCTTCTTTCTTAGCAATTAACTTACCCTGAGTTTCTGAGTTTGAGCTGCAACTCCATTTGGATGCATCATGGCAATAAATATGGGAACATCTCCCAGGGGACTACCTACTCCTCCAGCAATGCTCACTCCTAGGGAATCTGCAGGACCCTGTTATAGTAAGGACAATAGATTAAGATACTGCTTGAGAGAAAATACACAATTACCTTTAGGCCCAGATTTTCAAGATCGACTAGTGATTTTGGGTACCCAACTTGAGACCTCTTAAAGGGGCCTGATTTTCACACAATGCTGAACATCCACCCTCAAAGTCAGGCCCCTTTTTGGCGTCTTAAAACAGGCACCCTAAAATTGAGGAATGTAAAATAACTATTCACTTATAAAGAACTCAGCCCTAATTCTTCCAGGTCAATGTACAGGGAGGGGATATGGTACTCCCACCCCTCTTCACTTTTATTCCACCATTGCAAATTCCTCAGAGCTTGTCAGTTTGTCTTCACGTATGGGTCTTTCACATAGTGTCACAAGAAACTTCACTGAGAGAAGAGAAAGTGCCTTTTTTTGAAGACAATAGTTTCCCGTGGAGAAAAAAAGGAAAAATAAAGTTGAAACATAAATTGTCTATAGATGCTAGCAAGCAAGAAACAGAGTACAATGAGGGGAGAATGGGAGACAGTAATGGGAGAAGGAACAATTGAATTGAATTGTTTTGGTTCATTAGCACTGAGAATTTTTTACTCTAGCCAAGAAGATGGGAATCTCTGTTCCTTCCACCTTCACTATTGCCCTGTAGATTGTCTGGCAGGCATTTTGAGCTCACACCTCTGTGTCATCAGGCTGGCTATTCTGTTGTGATTTTTTATTATATAGAGCCCTTATTGCTGAAGTTGCAGAATGAAGTCTCTGATAACCACTGGCCAGAATAAGGCTCCCTGGCACCACTGACTGTGAAGCGTAGCCAATAATGAGGCTTATTAAAGGTGATACTGTGGGGTAGGGCAGGGGTGTTGGCTTGTAGACTCACCCAAAGCTTTTATAACAATGACACAAGCAGTGAGGAAGCCATGTAAAAATTTAACTCCCCTTGCACAATGTTGATCTCCAAGGGGAAAGAAAAGAGATGAAAAAAAAAGAGCAAACTTGTCCACAGGGAAGGAATCAAGAATCTCAACCTAAAAATCAGACAGGACTCAATCCAGCTGCCATTTGTGCAGTGCAAATTACATGTGTATGTATCATATTTGCATGAAATTGGTTTCACACTGCAGCCTGATTTCCCCATCCCTTCCCCTCGCCCTTCTCACATTGTTTTTACACCCATGTAATTCCACTGACTTCAGGGGAGTTGCTTCTGATTTTATAACCAGGTTTATCAATTGTGCACACCAGTGACATGAGCAAAATCCATCTGAGTTCAATTTATATGAACAAACTGGGTTTTGAGCATGCAGATTCTGTCACTGCACTCAAATAGCGGCCACGATTTGAAACTGCTCCCCTTATAAGCCTGCGCTTTAAGAAGAGGATCTACAGATTTTGTCTCTGTAAGTAATCAGGCTAGCTATGGTGATGTACACTATTTTTGTCACACTGCAAATACAGAAAGAGGACTAATACTCCTCCTAGTGTATTGCTGCTGTATGATACACACAGCAGTAATGGCTTTAGAAAGTTCAAAATAACATTTCAGCACAGTATAAAAAGCTATTATAGAAGGGACAGAGAGAATAAAGTAACTAAAACAAATCCATACAATGAAACACCCTGAATGTCAAGCCAATTGTAACAATAAATAATACTGGGAAAATAAAAGAGCTTGATTTTGCTGACATTTGCATATAAATCAGGAAGTCAGTAGAACTGCACAAGTGTAAAACTGGTGTGAGAAACTGATCTCAGAATCTATATACTGAAGATTTTATTAAATATACAGTACAGTTAAAAATAGGATGCACTTATACAATAACTGACTGAAAATGATTTAATAAGAAAAATATGATAAAGTGAGACTGTACATCCTAAACTCCATTTACTCTGGATTTAGCTCAGTGTGACTAAAATAAAAATATGGCCCAAACTTCTGCTAATTCTTTGTCCCTTAAATTTTCAAAGTAGGTTACAGGAATCTAGATGCTTGACTCAGACTGATATTATGGGGATCTGTGTGTTACATCCCCACAGCAGCTGGAAAACCTAGGGGCTGGATGTAAAACTGCCATTAGTGTGTGTTTGTTCTGTAAAATGGATTGACTCACAAAACTAGACGTATGTTAATGAAAACCTAAAATATCTTTCTCAAGTCTCGGGACATAGCACTGCCTCTCTCCAATAGGTAAAAATCTAGGGCTAGATCCTCAGTGGGTGTAAACACACTAATTTATAGCTGCTCAGGGGTGCCAGTTCCCGGTACATTTTTAAAGTCCGACTTACCTTTTTTATTTCAACCGTTCTTAATCCTTGTATTTCAGATGATTCTGTGAAATGATAAAAATAAACAAACAAAGGGTTGGGTAAGATTTTAAAGGAAGCTCTCCATTATAGCCATAAAAATAGTTATAATGATTTTAGCTTTTGCTCTTTTCTTATAGTAACATGCCTGGACATCTGCTCTCATTACGTTAATAAGATTGAACTATTTTTGAGATGGGAAGGAATAGGTGTATTTTACACAAAATTAAAAAAAAAGATACCCAATCATTCATTTTCTGAATAATACATATATTCTGGAAAAAAGACTGCCAGGTTTATTCAATCTGAGCAATTAACAAGACAGACTCAGGGCAAAATAATGACTTTCTTGTAATTTAAACATGAGAAAATTGTTACTCATCTTTCCTGGTATAACAATACAAAATCTGATTTTGTCCATAGATTCACATGCGGGATGCATGAGACTCTTTAATGGAAGATATACTTACATTTTATGAGAGTCTCTGATTTAACAACTTGCATTCTTACAATACAACATAAGGTATGACAAGCTACCACCATTACGCTTATAAAGGGATATAAAATGATACCTATGTGTTGTTTTGTGGGTTTTTTCCAATAATTGCCGTCTCAGCATTTTAGACTTGAATTACAAAGGGACTGCTTTTATGCCTACAGTTCAAAACAATATCTACCACTTCAGAGAAACAAAAGATATCTCAGCTACTGATTCAGACAGGATAATGGGGAGAAGTTTTAGATATAAAATATTAAAGGCACCAAATGAATCTTACTGGCATTCTTCTTAAGACCACTTTCAAAGCCCTCGGATGGGCTGGAACCAGAAGGTGGGAAACTGAATGATGACAGGCTGCCACTTCCTTCACTGACCTAAAATATAACATCACATTGGGATTATACCATAGTATTCAAACTTCTGACTTGCCAGAAAATAAAATTATGAGCTCCAGCACTATTTTACTCCTTTCCTCTTATGCCTAGCAAGAAATGATGTACTGTGAGACTAACAATAACTCCTCTATATCCTCAGAGCATTCTGAAGGGCTCGCTTAGTTGAAGGTTTGTGGTTGCATAGCTAAAACCTTCCACAACCTTTCAAAAGATTGCTTCTAGGAGCCTAAATTCTGCCCGCAGATTAACTCATGGAACTTCCTATGACTTTGCTGGAGTTTTATGGGTGTAACTGATGACAATCTTCTAACAAAAGTTAAAAAGTGAAGGACAGAGTATAGAACATTGACAAAGAAGATAGGCGAACCCTAACATATGATTCCCCTCAATCCACACCATCCATTTGCCTTCTCTGTCTGTAATCACTTTATCAGCCACAACTATAAAAACACTTTTTCCTTCCCATATCTTCATTGTCTTAAAATCTGCTCTGTAATTCTTGTGATTTGAATTTCTCTACTCAGTTTACATTTCAAATGAAAATACACATTTTTTCCATTGTCTGTACTCACTTGTTAATTCAGATGCTATATAAATAAAGTTTGAGGCCAGACTATCCTCTCAGCTGTGTACGCGCATCTCCCATTAGAACTCTGACATCAGCTGCGTATGTATACATATCAGAAGGGACAAGGTGACTGATGTTGTGTTATTTTATGTCATTATTAGACTACAATGGGTTTATAGATTTTTCAAGTAAAAATTACTCATTATATATTTCTACTGGCTTAACGGCCTGGGTTACAGCTTGATTCTGTATTTTCACCTTAGCCAAATTCTGAAGATCCATATATATTTAAGGAGGACCCAGTACTGCAGTCTTTACTCAATCCTAACTCCTGAAAAACGCATCCAGGTCAAATCCTGCAATCTTCACCTCACTCCTAAATAATCTGATTTGAGTTTTTTATGCTCAGGTCCTTGATGGTCTTTGATGATGAACATTTTAGGCAGAGGCCTTGATGGTCTGTAAGCCTACTTTTTAGTCAGAGAAATCTTCATAAAAATTCTGAGTCTTTGAAAAATAAAGTTTATAATGAAAACACAGGCACATCACTATAGCAGTACAATCTGAACTGTTTAGTATTAAGGACACATTCAAGCTATGCCCCCACCCCCCCATTCTGCCCCAGTATTGGTATGAATAGAAGTATAGATGACAAAGCACTGCTTAGACATGTTAGAACCTTATGGTATATACCCTACATGGCTCGCTACATGCCCAAGCAGTGCCTCTCACCTCTACACTACTATTTTTAGCAGTGTAATATCCCATTACCTCAGCCCTTCCCCGCAATAGGGAAAAGCTGCAACAGCAGTGAAAGACTCTGGTGGGGGAAGCAGAGGGGAAAGGCACCGGGACTTGCCCATAGTCAGAACCTTTCCTCCCTGCCTCCCCTCTGCCAGAGCCTTTCACTGCCCTGTATAGCAACACACAGCAATGTGGATGCAGCCTGTTTTTCACTGCAGTGTCTAGCTGCATGTCTAGCTCCACAGTGTAGAAAAGGCATCAGATATGGAAACAGACAAAGATCAAACACTTTTTTGTTATGTTAGAATTAATCAGTAGATCTGATTGGAAAAGTTTGACAAAGACCAAAATTTCCATTTTCTGACTCGCTGTATTAACCATTTAAAACTCTGTTGTTTTTTCAACCTTTTCATTGGTTTGCAGCCTTCTGTAGGTATATCAGAGCAGTGTGATAGAAAGCTGAACAAAATACCTAATGGACAATAATCTAGATCAGGAAAGGAATTCTTAAGTTAAGGGCCTGACCCAGCAAGAATATGAGCACCTTCCAATTCTCACTGATTTCAGTGGGAGTTAGAGTTCTCTGCACCTCCTAGGAGAGGGCCCTAAAATCATGATCAGGCAATGCAGCAAAGAGGTAAACTTTAACCATGGGATAACTTTTGGCTGTATGATGCCTTAAACACATAATATGCTAAAGTTAACATATGACATGGCTATGAAAAAGCTGTGAAGTACATAAAAACTGCTTTTTTTTTTTTTTTTTTTTTAACTCATCCTGGGTTCACTATATGGAAAACCTTTGCCACTGTAAAAATTAATAAAAGCAAATAAAGGGAATTATTTAACCACAGTTGATGTCTTCCAAACTAAACAGCTTCACGGTTACAAACCTGGCTGCTTTGGGATGTTCTCCTCTCAGAATGGAATGGACCTGCTTTTATTCTTCCAACTTCCAGTCTTACAATACCTAATGAACACTGAAGAACAGGAAATTGATAATGCAGTTTCCAACTGTGAAAGGACCCATTAATGTAATAATATTAAAGGCATATATTAGTTACTGATGATGGAAATAATAAGACTAATGGAAAGTGTAAAAACACAGGCCCCAATCCTGCAATGAGCACTGCACAGGTGAAGCTCATTGCAGGATCAGAGCCAGAATGGGATAGTATATCAATTATATACCGTGAAATGAAACAGGATGGGATGTTTTTCTAAAAAATATGCTATAGTTCAATCAGAAGTTACGAGCTTGTGACAGAAATTACTGGGTGAGCTTCTGTGGCCTTCATTATTCAGGATGTCTGACCAGATGATCTTCTATATTTAAGATATATGAATCTGTGTGCCACCAACACTACCAATTTGACCTAGAAATGTGCATATGGTAAAACACCAAATCTGTACATCTTTATAGTTGGGAAAGTTCAGATCTGGCTCCAAACTTCTTCACTACCTCCTCCAGATCTATGATGGTGTGAATATGAGCCCTGGATCCAACCTGAACTTCAAGACAGTTTGGCTCCAGATCTAAACTCTGCAGCTTGTCTCCAACTCTGTTTTTACAGTTACCTTTAACAAAGCAGCAACAGCCTCCTGGTTAGCATTTCGAACATCTTCTCCATTTACTGTTAAGATCTGGTCTCCCTGCATTAGTCTCCCATCTGTATCTGCTATTCCTCCTTTGACGATGTCTGACACAAACACCCCCGTATCATTTCTGCAAACACACAATTGTATTCTGCTTCAAGCTTGTCACTATTTCTACCATTTCCCTATCCATATTGTAATAAGACTTTTGCTTAGAACTAAGAAACTGTTTCCTAGAATTTCTGGTTAGTAAATGTGGACTAGATCCCACCATTCCACCCTTACTCACATTGAGTAGTACCTTACTTCCTGAGTAATACCACAGAAAGGGGCCCAAATGGGCCCACCGTAAAATTATAATCACTTTCTATTTTTGTTTTATTTAAAAAAGAAACAACTGACATTGTTTGACAACATGCTAGTAACGAGCAGATTTACTGCGAGAGACAATTTATTTATGGTGGAGGAGTAAAGTTTGGGGAGGGAGGGTTCATCTTTTCATTCCCCTAATCCTGGAGCTGGCTCTGTGGTCCAACGGTTAGGTCTTGAGCTAGGGTCCATCAGTGTAGTTCCATTGACTTCATACCTTTTCCCAACAATACTTAATCCGAGGCCTTTGCCTGGCTTCTTTTGCAGCTCTATATTGAGAACATCGTACATATCTTCCTCCTTGTACTGGGCCTCATCCCTGTAGACAGTGAGACGGACTTTTTGGGGTGTCTGTCTGAGAACATTTATTGCTTCATCATGCGTGGCATTCCGGAGGTCAATTCCATTCACCTGCAATGTAACCACATGTTGACTGAGTATTTTCATGAGTTAAATGACTGAAGAGTTCATGGGCATTTAAAAGTGATATACACAAGACTGCACCTCTAAAATCTGATCTCCTGCCCAGAGCCTTCCATCTTTGGATGCTGCTCCTTCCTCATATACTTCATGGATAATAATAGCTCCCTGTGGATTAACAATAAAAATACATTGCACACTGAAGAACACTTCTTGTATGCACTGCAGCTGGTCCAAGCTTTGGCTTTGGAGAAAGCTTTTGAAAAACCCTAGTACGAGAAGACAGGACTGTAAACAGATAACAGCAAACTAAGTAATCAAACTAAGCAGGCTATAAGAGAACTCAGGTTCTCATTTCTAAAGGCAAAAGATCTTTAAATAAGTCACTTTCTTCTGCTTTAAAAAGTGTGATTACAAAAATATTTGTGGTTCAAGCTTAAATCAGTTCAGTGCAGCAAATCTCAGACAGACATTGTCTCCAGTCACTTGTTGAAATAATATATTCACCTTCAGAGAAACGTTTTCTATTAGGGACTTAAAATTGGTAGTCATCTCATTATGAAGTATCACTGATTTTTACGAACCAGTAAAGTGTCTGCTCCCCCAACAATGCTCAATCCAAGTCCAGTGCGTCCCTTGGAGATATCAATGGTTGTTTCACATCCTGGGATGATGGGACAAGTAGCTGGGTCAGAGGCTAACGTGGCTGGAGTTGAGGACCTGCTTGTATCTAAACACAGCAATTAAACTGGTTGGTTACAGTGAGTGGCACAATAACGGGGGGAAAAAAAAAGAACTTTAAATAACATTTTGAGAGATCATTGACAGCCTTACAAGAATAGTTGCAAATGGACCCAAAATTCAACGTACTCTAATTACTCTTCTGATTTTAAAAATATTACCAAGAAATAAAATTATACAACTTCTGGCCCTCCCTTTTCTCCAAAAGAAGAGCTGTGCTCTGGTTAAAATCACAACTCCTAATCTTGGTGCCCAACCATCACCAGGTCCATGATACTCAGTTTGTTGAGACTGTGGACAAAGATGTGTATATTGCACGTGGCCTTGTTTCTTCACTGCCAGGCCACACGCTACTCTCGTACATGTTGAAATACCTGATCAATTAGGGTCACTGGGTGGATTTCCTGGCTTTCCTTTTTGCTTTGAAAAATGTATTAGGGAGGCAGTGTGGCTAAATCATGGAAGTGTAGGGCTGGAAGGGACCTCAAGAGGTCATCTAGTCCAACCCCCTACGGTGAGGCAGGATTATACCTAGACCAAGAGTCAGCAACCTTTCAGAAGTGGTGTGCTGAGTCTTCATTTATTCACTCCAATTTAAGGTTTCGCGTGCCGGTAATACATTTTAACATTTTTAGAAGGTCTCTCTCAATAAGTCTATAAATTACTGTTGTACATAAAGTAAACAAGTTTTTAAAAATGTTTAAGAAGCTTACATTTAAATTAAAATGCAGATCTTCTCAGTTTAGTGCAGCGGTTCTTAACCTGGGGTGCACGCATCCCCTGGGACAGGGTTGGTGCAAGGATGTTTTGTGCCCTAGGCGAAACTTCCACCTTGGACGCCCCGCCCCATGCACATACTGGTTCATTGAGGGGCAAATCCCAACGAGCCTTTATAGACCCCAGGGGCCAGCCTGCCCAGGGGCCAGCCGTGCCCAGGGGCTGCTCCCCAGACCAGGTTCCCGCCTCCGTGTCCCCTGAACTCCCCTGGAGGGTGCATAGCCCCCTCACAAGCCCTCCCCTCCCCACCCCAGTGGCCCCCGCCCCGAATTCACTCACTGGCTTTGCCGGGCCCCCACTCCTTGTCCCCTGACTGCCCCCGAGGGGTGGAGGTGGGAGCCGCGGTCGTTCTCTTGGGGGCCCTTATGGAGCCCGGGGCCTGGGGCAAATTGCCCCCCTTCCCCCCCCCCCCGGGCGGCCCTGTTGTGCTCCTACCCCCTACCTGTCCCCTGACTGCTCCAACCCTTATCCACACCCCCACCCCCAGACAGACCCCCGGGACTCCCACACCCCATCCAACCACTTCCTGCCCCCTACAGGACCCCCAGAACTCCCAAACCATCCAACCCTCCCCCTGCTCCCTGACTGTCCCCTGGGACTCCCCTTACCATACCCATGCTGGTCAGAAACTGGCTCCACGTGGAGGCAAAACTCCATGTGGAGTGCTGAGGCGGGGGGGGGAGGGGAGGGAGCTGCAGGAGGAGCAGCGGTGGCTCACACTTCCGGGAGCCGCAGAACCCGAGCGCAGAGAGGCGGGGAGCCGGGGGGCACGCCTGCCTGGGCTGGTGCCCCGCCGGGGAGGCTCTGGCAGTGGATGCATGCAAGAGGTGGTCCCCGTGCGCCCCCCGGCCACCCCTTCACTGCGCTCCGGCTCTGCGGCTCCCGAGAGCGTGAGCCGCCACCCCTCCCGCAGCAGGCTCAGGGCCCCACGCCGCGGTGGCTCACACTCCTGGGAGCCGCAGAGCCCAAGCGTGGTGAGGGAGGAGCTAGAGGGTGCGCCTGCCACTGGTCTGGAGTCCCGGCTGCCGGCCTGGGGTTCCGTTCACTGGCCGGCTGAGCAGGGTTGGCGGCCGGGACCCCGACCGGCAGCTGCGTGCCAGGCAAAATCAGCTCGCGTCCATGCCACAGGTTGCCAACCTCTGACCTAGACAATCTCTGATAGGTGTTTGTCTATGACCAGAGAAGGGGATTAGGGATGACAGCTTCTGGATTTTATTTTCACTTATACCACTGATGTGCTGGAGTTCCCACAACCAAGTTTTTAACCAAAGTTTTCAAACTTGGTTGTCTAAAGACAGGCACTTAAATCCTAAATAAATAAAAGGGACCTAATTTTCAGAGGTTCCACTCAAGCAGCTAGAGGAAAACTAGAAAAATAAATAAATGTTTATATCAACATATGCACCCATCTTCACTCTACGCATGTAGGGCCAGATTGTTTCACTCAGATCCTGGTCCAGGCTGGTGGTGCTGCAACGTCCACTGCCCCAGGAAGAACAAGAGTATCCAACCATTCCCTAACATGCAGGGAGAAACGGAGCACCTACACAATCCCTTAGGACGGGAGCCAGATGCTTTTCTCTGTCCTCCTCCCTCTGTACCTGGGCAGTGTGGAGACAGAGTAAGGTCATAGCCCTGTTGCTTTCCTCCTCCGTTTAGGTGGGTCACCAACCGTAGAGTGCTAGAAGGAAGCAATTTCTGCACTCAGAAAAGCATAGGGATGCAATTGTGACTGGTCTGGGAGCAGAGTTGCAAGAAAGTGAAGAAAAGCTCTTTGAAGACATTCACGATGCTCTTCATTTTTTTATCACTTAAGATACTAGAGACAACAATAGGGTTCTTACTTTTAATGGTCTCTGGTTCTGGAGACCCAGAAGACGGAATCATCAGCGACTGCTGGACGTTCTTCCGCTCACCTGGGGTAGCACTGCAAAGTGGGGGTGGGGGTGCTTGAAGAGATGTTTGACTATCATGTTCAACTGAGTTGATTGTGAGCTTCACTGTGGTCTTGGATGTCTTCAGCAGACTGATAAACTTATTGAATAATAAAGAGAACAGCAAATGATCCAACCGTAACACTTACCGAGATCAGTCATAGCAATTGCTCGATAAGGAGCAAAAAGTCACACATACCTGTTGTTCTTGGAGATGCGAATGAAGAAGATTGATGTTTTGGATTATGAGTTGCAACACAGTTAATTATTGTGGGCCAGATCATTAGCTGGTCTCAATCAAATTAGTTCAACTGACTTCAGTGAAACTATGCCAATTTCTACTGAGGCTATGGCACACAATCCGTGTTAGCTTCCCTGGATGTTACACTGTACACTGATAGTTATTAAAACAAAATTAGAAAACTAGGGGTAAGTACTAATGTTGGTGCAGAGCCCAATATTGCTCCCACTGAAGGAAATGTCAAAACTGATTTCAATAGGAATAGGAGCAGGCCATCCAATGTCTTTAATTAAATGTTTGGTTTGGGGGGTGGGAAACATGGTACAACTTATATTTCAATTATGGAGCAGAGGGAGGGGATGTTGGAGAGGAAAGCAAGGTGGGGGCAAACACAGGGCCTGGTTGTAAGGCCAGCGGGTCTTGAATGCAGGCCTGCAGAACTGCCAGGCAGCAGACATCTCCATGTTGCCATACTGTGTCAGCTATGACCAGCTCATGCTCAATTACCCACAATCCACTGAGGACATAAGACCACAGGAAGTCCCTCCTCAAGGGGTCTGACAAGAAGCAGCCTCATGGCTCCTGATTGGCTCCTTGCCCTGCATAACCCCAAGAGGAATCCCAGGAAGCATCCAGGCAACGGCGCAGCTCTCCTGTAGCTGCTATGACCATTCCTGCTCCCTGTCTTTGAACTCCAGGCTTCAATCTTGGCTTAATTTGGATCTCGCCTCCTGACCAGATCCCTGAAACCTGACTCAGACTCTGATCTTTGGTATCAACCCCAACCTGGAACTGATACTCAGCCTTAGGTTTGATCCTGCTCTGACCTGTCCCAACTTCCCTAGGTCATGATCCAGACACACATACAGAGCATCCTTCAAATCTCATTGACTTCAAAATTACTTCAGTGAGAGTGGATGGTGCTCAGCACCTCCCAGGATCATGCCTTTAAAGTAGATTTCAAATTGGAACAGTGACTTTGTAAAATTGACACCTTAGGCAACAGATCTATTCTATACCCCAAACCACATCTGCTTCCTCTACATACAACAATGAATGTTACTGCCTGTTAATTCTGCAGAGCCAATACAGCTCTGGGAGAGAGAGATGGATTCTATTCCAGCTGTGCTGTATCAAACAGAATGTGCTAACTCAGTTCTAATTGCAGAGTGACTATTTGTGGTAACAAAGAACCAGAAAGAGCCCAGGTTGACTCCTTACAGAGACCAGGTTGAGTTTGCAGAGCTGGAAATTAGGGGGAAAACATTGCCATTTGAGTAAAATTTTATCTGGAAGCCACAGAGCCAACGAACTCAGAACCCCACAATACCATTTTTACAGTCACCTCCCAGAGCGTCACCACAGTTTAATGATTTGCTGTCAGGAATTATGCTTTCCCAAAGAGAATGACATGCTAATGTAGAATACATCAGTGTTAATGCATGTGGTTGCACTACTAACAGACCATCATCCTCAGGCTACAATCCACACTGCAGAGCTCAGTCACAGTAGAACCACACAAGATTTCCTGCACAGGTTGCTCTGCAACTTTAGAGGAAGGGTCTGGATTTGTCTCCTACAACTGCTATAGTCCTTTTATTCCTAAAGTACCTTTTCTATAGGATAGCCCACAACAGCTTCATCATCCACTGCAAGGATCTGATCCCCAACTCTGATCCGTCCATCCTGGGAAATAAAATTGACCAAAAAAAGATTAATGTAGGATTTTTCTTCCTCAATGGCTTACTATCCTCTTTCCCAAATGTGTCGTCATTTACAATTCTCACCTTCGCGGCCGCACCATGATCTGTTAAGCTTTTAATAACCACTCCATTAAGTGTGTCTTCTTCACTGATGGCAATACCCAGTCCCCCTTGATCCTGTGGGAATAGGAATGCATACTCAATAAGGTGCTACATTTATCAAAGCTGAACTACACATATTCACGTGAGCCTCCTGAAGTTTGTAAATGTCATAGAAGTTTGATGTTTCATGACGTCTCAAAGCTTGAAATAAATATTAAAGACTTATTTGGAAAGAACTCACTTTCTCTAACCCATGAACGGGTCAGAGAATCTAAATAAGCTTGAAATGCTTTGAATTCTAACTTGTGACATTCTAAATTTTAATGGATTTTAACAGTGATTCATTTGTGCAATTCTTAAACAGGAAGAAGCCACACCAAAAGTTTTGAAGCTGTGAAATGATGAAAATAGGGTGGCAAACCATGGTTAAACAAATGATACTGCAGACCACAGAAAAACATATAGAAGAGTGGGAAATGTAGAAAAGGGAAAAACACATTCTCTTTCAGTGAAAATGTTTAATGTTTTGTGGGGGTGGGGTGAATTTTCCCTGGCTTCCTCACCCACAAACAAATTACTGTTTGGATTCTGTTATCTGTAACATCTATTCCCAGTTAGATGGAAAAGACTAAATGGCAATGGAGCACACAGACTAACCAGCAACTTTCAACTCTCAGAGCTTAAAGTCTAGTGCATGCAGCTATCTTTTATGAGCTTATAAAAAAAGCAACAAACATTTTCCTTCCCTCCTCTGGCAGGTACATATTCAGAGACCACCTTGCTCCTTTCTCCCAGAAGATGCATGATTTCTGGTAGCAAAGTATACATTGTTCCTGGGTGTGCTGTCCTTGGGATTTGGTGCTTGCAGTCTGCTAATTAAAGTTACTTGGAACAATTTAGTCAATGATTTCACCTGGACAATCACAGGTAAGTCCTAACCAAACTTTGCTCTGTGCTCTCAATCCAAACAGTTTTGTTTAGGTCAAACAAGTTCACAGAAGGACAGAGATGGTGCAGCCCCAAAATGTACCATGGAGGTTTTACCACACTTAGTTTTCCAGTGAAACATAGCTGGCCTTCCTACATCTGTCTCCTGACTCCCTTGCCTACCTTTTCTTGATTGCACGAGACCTCCAAAATCTCCAGAAGTGTCTGTGCTGGGCCCTTGCTGCTGTTTACTGAAAACTTTGCAGAGATGAGACAAGCAGTGCATTATTCCTGAGAAATGTAGCTATGGGATGTGCTAGATTTCAACTACAGGGGAGGAGCGCCTAGCTGAGATGCTGAGGAGTTTCTGGGCCCAACTGCTGCTTTAGGAAGAGTTTTTGGGACCACTTGCAAATAGAATAAAATTGCCAATGGTCTGTCTCACCCTCCAAGGGAAGGAACAGTCCCTCCGTTTCCAGGGGGACACAATCACAGAAGAGAAACCCTGCAACAATAAACTTGCACTGATATAAATTTAGTTAAAATATAAATTTACCTTAGGGAGTTCCACATGCTGAATATTTTTATATGTATTTAAGTCTATAGCCGTAACAGGATTTGTAGCACTTGGTTGGACCTGAGAGAGGAAGACAATTTAGCAATGCACAACTGTATTTTCAAAACAGGCATTTGGTGTACCCTTAAAAACTAAACAAACATATAGTGGGTCTGACTCCCCCCTCAAGCTAATTTTACATTGGTATAATTTCAATGACTTTCCTGTAGCTACTCCTTATTTACATCGGTGTAAACTGAGAGCAGCATCAGGACCAAAATGTTCAACAGCTATGCTAAAACCCCATCAGGTTTTCCACTAGGACTTTTTCTGCTGTAAAATATAACAAATATTAGAGTATTTTTCCTCCAGAAAGTTCAAATAGACTCACACAATGTTTAGATTACCTCTTGATTTTGAGGAGTCCCTGAGGGAGAAGGTGAAGGTTCTATTGATTTCCCAGGGCAAACAGCCATCTGATTCACTGCATCTTTATTTCTGCAATATATTAAAGCACATACATGTTGAAGCATCACCATAGTTCTTTTCACAAGTTTAATTTTACTACCTTCATTTCTTATTTTGTTTTATTTTTTGGCAGTCAAGATGCAAATCAAAATACAAAAAAGAAAATACATAACCTGTAAAGTCCAAATGTTGGACTTACAGAAGTACATTACCAAAATTACCTGGGTGACAAAACTGTGATATTGGGAAGACTTAATTTTTTTGTATAAAAACAGCTTTTTTAAACATGTTAACGATCACTGTACGAAAGACACTTTAAACACTGCTTACCTGATAAAGATGATTTTCACTTTAGATGGTGCACATTTGATTATTGAGGAAGCATTCTGGTGAGTTCTTCCATAGAGAATTTGTCCATTGATCTAGACGAAGGAGAATGGCAAATACGGCTCAGAATGTTAATTTCCTTAAATTTCCACCAGCTTAAGTGATCTACTACAAACACCTATCTTCTTTCACCATCACCTGTTAAACATCATTTTAAAAATTTACTGTGCAATATACAACAATCTGTTTTTACCCCTCTAGTTCATCACATTCCTCCCAATGCTGATTTGGCTCTAGACTCTGTGTGCTGAAAATGTCCTTCTCTAGGTTACAATGGCTTGCCTTTAGGCATATCATTTATTTCCATTTGTCATTGATCACTTCATGACTCACTAGCAGTAGAAAGAACCGAGTCATAGGAAAAGGCTACCAGTTGTAAGTACAAGTAAATGAACTGCCTCTATCCAACAAGAAAGTTATCATTATTCATTGACCCTCAAAACAGTGCCCAGAACTGAACAAACAAGGGTTCCCACCCTAAGGCACTGAGAGCTGGATCCTCTAACCGTGTGTGTGTGTGTGTGTGTGTGTGAGTGTGTGACATTACTTGCTTGAGTAGTCTTGTCAAGGTTCCTTCCCCACTCTGAACTTTAGGGTACAGATGTAGGAACCTGCATGGACACTTCTAAGCTTAATTACTAGGCTTGGATCTGGTATCACTGCCACCATCCAGAATTTTCAGTGTCTGGATCACTCTCTTTCCCCCCAAAGCCTTCCTCTCCCTGGGAAGCCTTGAGAGACTCCTTCACCAGTTCCCTGGTGAGTCCAAATCCAATCCCTTGGATTTTAAAAAAAGGAGAAATCAATCAGATATTAAGAAAAAGGCTTTTAATTAAAGAAAAGAAAGGTGAAAGAAAACCCTCTGGGAGAGATTAGCATACCAGCTACTCTCTCAAACAACAGATTCAAAACACAGAGGATGGTCCCCTGGGCACAAATTTAGTTACACAAAAAAAATTTGATTCTACCTCTAATTGCATAAGACAGGTTACAAAAAAATAAACATAAATCTATTTATTCCTTTCTAAACTTACTACTCTGATAAGAGGCTGATTCCTTGATCTTTTTCACTCCAGCTGAAACTGAAACTCTAAACAAAGGAAAAACTTCCCTCCTTCCTTTTGAAACATCTTGTTCCCCCATTGGTTCCTCTGGTCAGGTGTTAGCTAGGCTAGGTGAACTTTTAACCCTTTACAGGTAAAAGAGGCATTAACCCTTAACCATCTGTTTATGACAAGTCTTATTGAAACTGAAGGGAATTTTCATGTCAGGAAAGTTACTCCTGTGTTTTTGCACAATCAGGCACTCATTTACTCAGACAATGCAGTTTACAAGCAACACTTGCTGGCGTAATCACAAAAGCTGTGGTGAGCACTTGGAGAGAGAACTGTAGAAGCATTTTAAAGGAAGGATTTGAAGGAGAGTATGGAGGCATGAGGAGAAGGAAGGAATTACAAGCACAGAAGTAGCCTGGAAGACAGGTACAAAGAGAAGTGTGAGGGGAGGACGGGGGGCGGGGTGGTGGTGGTGGTGAGCAGGAAGGCTCTGGAGGAGCAAAAGGAGTGAGAAGATCATAAGAATGGCCGTACTGGGTCAGAACAAAGGTCCACCTAGGCCAGTATTCTGTCTTCCGACAGTGGCCAATGCCAGGTGCTTCAGAGGAAATAAATGGAACAGGTAATCATCAAGTGATTCATCCCACGTTGCCCATTCCCAGCTTCTGACAAACAGAGGCTAGGGACACCATCCTGCCCATCCTGGCTACTAGCCATTTATGGACCTATCTTCCATGAATTTATCTAGTTCTTTTTTGAACCCTGTTATAGTCTTGGCCTTCACAAGATCCATGTGGTAGAGAGCCCTCAGTGTCCGTTTAGCGCTGCAATGAATGAACGAATGAATGGAACCAGCTCTCAGTGCCTTTGTTTCTACAGTTCTGGGCGCTGGTTTGAGGGTCAATGAAAGTTGATCCTGCACGATCAAGCTCTATATGAAAAGACATTTTGGTTGATTTGAAAAAGTCCTTTACAGTGAAAACTGGGCCTCGGCAGCCAGTATGTGAATACCCTCATCTCAGCGGATCCCCACAGTTATGGATCCCATAGCTTTTCCGCTGGTCTGAAAGTGCGTGTTTCTGCATCAGCCTATTTGGAACTGGCACAGTGCCTCTCAGGAGTTGCTGTGCCTCCCTGCCCCCAGATCTCCTTTCCACTGGCATTCCCCTTTGCATAGCTCCACCACACAGCTAAAGTGGTGGGGATGGCCTTGCCAGTTCTGTGCAACAGGCAGAATGTCACCCTACACCAAAAGGAAAAGGAGTGCAAAAGTTATAAGACAGTAACTGCTGCAAGTGCCATCTATTGAACTGAGACAGCATTTAAAAAAAAAAGCTTTACACGTTAGACAAAAAAACCAACAGTGGTTTAGAATGAGGATCCTGTCTGTGCAACAAGGGTCCTGATATCACTGGATACCATGTGTCATAAACAGATGGTTAAGGGTTAATGCCTCTTTTACCTGTAAAGGGTTAAAAAGTTCACCTAGCCTAGCAAACACCTGACCAGAGGAACCAATGGGGGAACAAGATGTTTCAAAAGGAAGGAGGGAAGTTTTTCCTTTGTTTAGAGTTTCAGTTTCAGCTGGAGTGAAAAAGAGATCAAGGAACCAGCCTCTTATCAGAGTAGTAAGTTTTAGAAAGGAATAAATAGGTTTACATTTATTTCTTTGTAACCTGTCTTATGCAAATAGAGGTGGAATCAAATTGGGTATTTTTTTTTTGTGTAACTAAATTTGTGCTCAAGGAACATCCTCTGTGTTTTGAATCTGTTGTCTGTGAGAGTAGCTGGTATGCTAATCTCTCCCAGAGGGTTTTCTTTTACCTTTCTTTTCTTTAATTAAAAGTCTTTTCTTAATACCTGATTGATTTTTCCTTGTTTTTAGATCCAAGGGGATTGGATCTGGACTCACCAGGGATTGGTGGGAGAAAGGAGGGGGGATGGTTAATTTCTCCTTGTTTTAAGATCCAAGGGATTGGATCTGGACTCACCAGGAACTGGTGGGAGAAAGGAGGGGGGATGGTTAATTTCTCCTTGTTTTAAGATCCAAGGGATTGGATCTGGACTCACCAGGAAACTGGTGAAGTCCCTCAAGACTATCCAGGAAAAAGGGTGGTACTTGGGGGTAGTGGCGGCGATACCAGATCTAAGCTAGTAATTAAGCTTAGAAGAGTCCATGTAGGTCCCCACATCTGTACCCTAAAGTTCAGAGTGGGGAAGGAACCTTGACACCATGTGTAAGCAGCCTAAATAGATTATTAAATCATTAAAGCCCAAGATACAAATACAGCTGTTCCAGATTTCTTTTTTCCCTTTCATTTCATGTGACGGATGTATAAACAATACAGACAGAGCTGTAACAAGAATGTCCTGCAGCAGTCCACAGAATCTAGTGGGAGAACCTCAGAAGGACTAACACTGTATGACACAGTATTTTTCTTAGTTCACAAACTAATTCCTCCTACCCACCCTGCTCCATGATGCCAAAGCTGCGTTCTTCACGTACTGTATATAAAATGCTATGCAGCAGTGGTCTGACTGCAGAAAAAAAACCTCCCAACCTCAACCATTAGGCACATAACAGAATGAAAATGTGATTTCAAAGAAATAATTTTGGTATTACAAGGCTGTATAGTTAACTCAAGGCTATATATTGCACCAAGAAACTACCACTCTACTGCCTTTATAGTCAACATGTTCACTTTTAAGTACAATTGCTAGAAACTTACCTCTAGTAACTCATCTGCAATCTGTAACCTTCCATCTTTTCCAGCTGCCCCATTTGGATCAATTCCCACTATGAAGACACTCATCCTGGATCGGTCTTTGTTGCCAGCAAGGCTAAGTCCCAGACCAGTCCTTCCTTTTTCCAGCTCTATCATGTGCAGGTCCCCTGGTAGATTTCCATAACGCTGTGTGATTTTTTCTAAATGTAAGGGGAAGAAAAGGTTGGGGGAGAAGGGCTTGAATTCATGTTAGAACCCTTTACAAGTCATCCAGCTAATCAGCTTTAGTGCGCAACAGGCATTATCCAACAGTAGAATCCCTGCCATCCCTGAAGCAGCACAAACTACTCCCTTTTTCAGCTAAAACTAATGTCACTTGTAACAATGCTTCCCAGTTGCTTGGGGGCTGGGTTTAAAATGAACATGTTAAATTATTTTCTCTAGGTTTCTTCCCTGATACTAATAAATAAACATCTTTCACATGGACACATGGCTAGTGAGACAAAGGCAGCTGGGAGACTATGGGAGTTAGCCAGTTGAGCTCCTCAACAAAGGAAAGCGGGTTTTTCCCCCTTAACTTGTAGGTACCCTGCCAGAAAGAATCTTCAGTGGCAGGAAAACTCTGCACTGTTAACACCACTGCTAGCTCTTCTTTGGCCTGTACCTGCGGAGTCCCTGCCCAGCCCCGGGCATCCTGATCCTGTACGCTTCCACTCAGCTCATGGTCTTGACTTGCTGGGAATGCAGCCTGCACATCCTTGCTGAAGAAAGCCAGGAAGGGAGAAACATTCCCAGTACAAGAGGAAACTGTTGGTGGCATCACTCAGGAAGCAGGTAAGAGAGCTGCAGGAAGTGCGGCTCATTTGCCAGGAGCACAAGGACATACTGACAGGATGCACATGAAGACGTCCAGGATGGATAATGCAGCCAGCTGGAACAGAATACAGCACCACCAGGGGAAGAAGGAGAACCAGCTGCTCTGGGGGGAGGAGATTGGCTGCTAGCCAGCTTGGGCAGCAGAAAATGCTCCACCCCACTCCGAGGTCCTACTTCCATTGAGGTCAAGAAGTGATATGCTGTACAGAAAACAGGAGATGAGCAGGCCCCAGTGGCTGAGGAAGAGGAGCCAACTCATCCCAAGGCTGAGAGGTTCATGGCCACCACATCCAAGAGAAGGAGATAAAGGGGGCTGATGGTCAGGGACTTCTTTTTGAGGGGGATAGAGGCATCCATCTTCTGACCTGATGTCCCAGGAGATGTGCTGCCTGACTGGAGCCTATGTCTAAGACTTTGTGGAAAGGCTGCCAAGGCTCATCTGTCCCTCTGACAACTATCCCATGCTGCTCACTAATGTGAGAATTAATGATACCGACAGGTATGACTAAGCAGATCAGCATAAATGGTGAAAAATAGGAAACATCATGGTGGGGGTCCACTAGAGACCACCAAATGAGAAGGAGATGGATGAAAGATTTCTAGAACTATCAATAGAAATATCCAAAACACAAGCCCTGTAATAATTGAGGAATGTAACTAAAGAAATATCTGTTTCAAAAGTAATCCAGCAAAGGCAAAAACATTCAGTACATTCTTAGAGCATACCGGGGACAACTTCTTGTTGCAGCAAGTGGCGGACGTAACCAGAGGGCAACCATGTTAGACTTGTTTCTTATCAACAGGGATTAATTAGCGGTGAATCTGAAGCTGGAAGCCAATTTGGGTGAAAGTGAACGTGCAATAATAGAATTCATGAGTCTAAAGCATGAGCGCAGCAGTACAAGGATTTGAACAAATTCAGAGAACTGGTAGGTAAAATTCAGGGGAAGAAAAACTAAGGTAAAAAGGAGTTCAGGACAGCTGACAGTTTCTCAGAGACAACAACATTAAAGACACAAGAGCAAACTTTTCCAATATGAAGGAAAGATAGGAAGAACAGTACAAGATCAACATCAGAAGTTCTTTAACAATCTGAAAATAAAAAAGGAATCCAGAAAAAGTGGAAACGTATTCATCCTTAGCAATTTTTCCAAAAGAATAGTACAAGGATGTAGGGACAAAATCAGCAAGGCTAAAACACAAAATGTATAGACATCAAATGCAAAAAGATGGCTTATAAAAGCATTAAAAACAAGAGAAAGAGGAAGGAAAATGCATGTCCGCTACTGAGTGTGGAAGAAGAGCTAATAATGGATGACATCAAGATGGCTGAGTTGCTTACTGCCTAGTTTGCTTCAGTCTTTACTAAAAAGGTTAATTAATGCCAGATATTTAATGCAATTAATATTAACAATAAAGGAGAAAGAACACAAGCCTGGATGAGAAAAGAACAGGTTAAAAAATATTTAGGTAAGTTAGATGTATTCAAGTCAGCAGGGCCTGATGAAATTCACCCTAGGATGCTTAAGGTATGAGCTGAAGCAATCTTGGAACAGCTATCTTTGAAAACTCATGGAGCCCAGGTGAGGTCCCAGAGGACTGGAGAAGAGCAAACAGTACCTATCTTTTAAAAGGGAAACAAAGGGGAACCAGGGAATTATAAACCAACCCGTCTAACTTTGATACCTGGAAAGATTCTGGAACAAATTATTAAACAATTAATTTGTATATATGTACAGGATAATAAGGTAATAAGTAACAACCAACATGGATTTGTCAAGAACAAATCTTGCCAAACCAATCTCATTTCCATCTTTAACAGGGTTACTAGCCAAGTGGATGGGGGTGAAGCTGTAAATGTGATATGTCTTGGATTTTAGTAAGGCTTCTGACAGTCCCAAATGACACTCTCATAAGCAAACTAAGGAAATCTGATCTAAATGAAATTACTTACAAAGATACATTTATAACTGGTTGAAAGACCATATCAAAGCATAATTAGTAATGGGAGGATATTGCTAGGGGTCTCGCAGGGGTCTGTCCTGAAATCAGTACTGTTCAATATTTTCATTCATGACTTTGATAATAGGGTGGATCGTATGCATATAAAATTTGTGGATGATGCCAAGCCTTGAGGGATCACAAGCATTTTGGAGGACAGGACTAGAATTCAAAACTACCATGACAAACTGGAGAAGTAGTCTGAAATCAACAAGATGAAATTCAATAAAGACGAGCGAAGAACTTCACTTAGGAAGGAAAAATCAAATGCACAAATACAAAATGGGGAATAACTGGCTAGGTACTACTGAAAAAGATCTGAGATTATAGTTAGGGCCCTACCAAATTCACGCCAGGAAAAAACACATCATGGACTGTGAAATCTGGTCTTTTGTGTGCTTTTACCCTATACTATACAGATTTCACGGGGGAGATCACGGTTTCTCAAATTAGGAGTTCTGACCGAAAAGAGATTTGCGGCGGGGGGCGGGGTTGTGGTGGTGGTGTCAAGCCTGTAGCAGCGCAGAGGTAAGGATGGCAATACCATACCACGCCATCCTTATTTCTGTGCTGCTGCCGGCAACAGCTCTGCCTTCAGAGCTGGACTCCCAGCCAGAAGCTGCCCTTCTCCAGCTGCCCAGCTCTGAAGGTAGCTCTGCCACCAGCAGCAGCGCAGAAGTAAGGGTCGTTGTACCACAATCCCCCCTACAATAACCTTGCGATTCACCCGCTCCCCCCACAACTCCTTTTGGGGCAAGGACCCCCACAATTACAAGACCAAGAAATTTCAGATTTAAATAGCTGAAATAATTAAATTTATTATTTTAAATATCCTATGACTATGAAATTGACCAAAATGGACTGTGAATTTGGTAGGGCCCTAGTTATAGTGGATCACAAAATGAATATGAGCCAACAATGTAATACAGTTGCAAAAAAGGCTTATATTTTGGAGTGTCATGTAAGACACAGGAGGTAATTGTCCCACTGTAATTGGCACTGATGAGGCCTCAGCTGGAATACTGTAATCAGTTCTGGGCACCATACTTTAGGAAAGTTGTGAACAAACTGAAGTTTGTCCAGAGAACAACAAAAATGACAGAAGATTTAGAAAACCTAACTTACAAGGAAAGGTTGAAAAGAATGGAACATTTTGAGTGGGGAGCTGACAACAGTCTTCAAATATGTTGAGGGCTATTACAAAGAGGACGTGATAAATTGTTCTCCATGTCCAAGTAAGGACATGTAGGAGAGTAACTGCCTTAATTTGTAGCAAGGAAGGTAGAGGTAAGGTATTAGGAAAACATTCTAACTATAAGCGTAGTTAATCACTGGAGACAGGCGTCTAAGGGAGGGTGTGGAATCCACATCGCTGGATGTTCTTAAGATCAGGTTAGACAAACACCTCTCACAGATGGTCTGACAAGGTGTGCCTAGCCCTTCATGACCCCTGAGGTCTTGCTACACCCACCCCTGGAAGGAGCAGTGAAGATGGGTCCTCCAGGCCTGCCCAGAAAGGCTGCACAGAAGCAGCCAATGAGAGCCCAGCAGGCTCAGATAAAAAGAAGCAGCAAGGTCTGAACAGGTCAGTCCCTGGCTAGAACCAGAGAGGCAAGGAAAGTGCCCCACTCTAGAGTCCTGCAGCAGGACTGGAATCCCACAGGACTGCTGCCATAAAAGTGGGAGTGGGATTAAAAAAAATCCCATGCAGGGCTCTACTCCACTCTGGTCAAAAAGAGTTCATTGGGCTGCATTTGCTAGGAGCTCTAGCCTTAAGGTATGGAACAGAGGTAAAAAAAAAGAGACCAGATGGAAAGGGGCCCAGGGAACATAGCAGCAACCAACCAAGGAAGCAGTAAGAGGCTGCTGTTTATAGGGTCCATAGGTTGGGACCCAGAGTAGTCAACCAGCCCAAGTTTCCCCACCAGCCACTGGGAAAGTGACCTAAGGTCTGAAAAGGGAACAAGGCTTGGTTGGAAGACCGAGTGAAGGGTGGGACTTAAAGGGCTGAAGACACTGGTGAGGGCTGACATTTTGTTGAACTCTTTGCTACATGGGAAGGGGTTCATCCATTTTGACTCTGTGACCTAGCTGGAGGGCTGAGTCACTGAAGATCTGCCTAGCAAAGTCAACAACCTACAACAGGTGCCCAGGAGCAGGAAAAGGCCCAAAGTATCAGAGGGCAGTCAAGATGTGAGTGCCCCCCCATTACAGATGGTCTAGGTATACTTGGTATTCACTCAATGTGGGGGAACAGACTAGGCAACCTCTTGAGGTCCCTTCCATTCCCACATTTCTAGGAGTGTTTGGTTTCCCCCCTCTCCCTGAAGATTTTTCTAAAAGCACTAGACCCCGTCTGCCCACTCACACCTCTATTTTAACTACAGGTGAGATTACATTCAGATAACAGAACTGTATATGCAATTACCATGGATGACATATACTACATCGAAACTGTTATTGCGGTTCATTGTGTGCAGGGTAGAACCTACATTTACCAGGACCAGCATCGAAACTGAATGCACAAAACAAGGGCACATGATTTTGTGTTTCAAGAATGTGCGGCTGTCCAAGCAAAAGTTAAAGCTGAAAATAACATTTTATACTCAGATAGATGAAAATGAAGGAGTTCAACTTGCACCCCAACCTACTCCACATCATTACTATTTCAATGCTGAGCATTTCAAATAGCACAAAAAATCAACTTACTCCAGCTGTAACCAAACTCATCATCATCTTCCACATCCTCTTCAGTTTTGCTGGAAGATGACTGTGCAATTTCACAGCTCATTTCTGAAAATGCTGAAGGAGGGGGCAGAGGCAAGTTACTAAATGAAGTCTTTTCTGGCTCTGAATCTGACTGACTGGATGCCTGTGGAGAACAAGAAAAATGCTGTGGCTAAATATATGCAGACTCTAGAGCAGGGCAATCTAGTACATGAAAATATAAAAACGGCAATGACTATGGCTTTGAAATTTAAATACCAAGCACCAGGAATTCTAAACAAAGCACATAGCATACAGAGGCATCAGGATATCAGAGATGTAAAGAACACTAGGCAAGAGGGACTAGTGTATTTTTAAGCAAACAGAACTGACATTAAAAGCCCAATTCAGTGAAGTTTTGTGTGTTGTTCTCTGCCTGAGAAACAATCTTGTGTGAAAACTGAATTGAATATTTCCTATATCCAATTTGCACAGATTTTCTTTATGTCTAAAGAAAAAAACTATGATTTTGTATATATACAAATGGGAAAGATGGAGGAATGGAGTTAAGCTAGCTTTGAAGAATCTTGTAAAAAGAATATTTAGTTGAAATGTTGGTAGAAAGGCCTATTTAAAAAAAAACAAAACAAAACAAGTGTGAAGAACACAAGAATACCTTCTTCCAAGTCCTTGTCTTCTATACAACCTATGAATAGTCATGTCACAAAGGAGAAAGATTTGGCCTTAAGAGCGGGGGGAAACCAACTCTTGGTCTTGTGATTCATTTCGATTAAAAAAATAAAAACAAAACTACTCCTCTACCTCGATATAACGCGACCCCATACAACACGAATTTGGATATAACATGGTAAAGCAGTGCTGCAGGGACGTGGAGCTTCGCACTCCGGTGGATCAAAGCAAGTTCAATATAATGCGGTTTCACCTATAACGCAGTAAGATTTTTTGGCTCCCGAGGACAACGTTATATCGGGGTGGAGGTGTACACATGCACACAAATTACTACTGCAAATCATGGTCATACCCTTAACTCCTTAGTCTGGCAAAACTCCCATTATACAGTCAGGTTGCTTGAGGGAAATGTGATCAAGAACTATATGATTTGGCTCCATCTTCTTAACTTGTATCATTTTTATGTATTTGGCACTATGATCAATAATAAACAATAGGCCATTAGGGCTTGGTAATTGATAAGTCAGGTGCTCAGACTCAGCAATTGATACAGGTCCTATGAAAAACAGTACAATTTTAGATAACTGAAATTAGCAGGTACTCTACGGACTTCTTCCAGCTTTTACCTTCCTCACTTCAGCTTTAAGATTCTGATTCTAGTGGGAAGTGAGAGAATAACATCTCCGATGGCGTTGCTAGGAGGTCAAAAATTTTAATACATCTTCTTCAAAGCCAACATGAGAATTCTACTAGGCCTCCCCACCCTGAGGGATTTCAAAGATAGGAATCCATCGGTGCCTGTAGGGGGTGGTTACCCCGCTCCTGCCCTGAAGGGCTTAAAACAGTCCTGGGAGAGGGCTGTGGCAGGGGAAAAGCTAGGCTGATTGGGAAAGCAGCCACAGCTGTAGCCAGTGCAATCAGGGCCCAGCTGGCCCTTATAAGAAGGCGGTGGGCCAGGAGATACTCTCTCTCTCTCTCGCCTTTTGAGAGGGAAGGACCTGGCTGCCTGGGAAGCTGAGGAAGGTACCTAGGGTGCAGCAGTGCTGGGGAAGGACAGAGGGAGCTGGGGAGCTCCAGCCTAGCAGAGCCCCAGGCTGCAGGCTGAGTTGAGGGCCCACAAAAAGGGTACTAGGGCTGCAGAGGGGCAGCCCAGGAAAAGGCAGAGGCAGTTGGTCCAACCCCCTTTTGCCCATGATGAGTGGTTTACAGACTGCCATCTGCCCCCAGTGAGCAGGGGCTAAATAGAGACTGGCAGTAGCCACTCAGGCAAGGTGGGGATTGGGGGATCCCCTGGGAGAGACTCAGAGTGAGGGGGTTCTGTTGTGGGCACAGCCCCTGGGCAAAGGGCACCGGAGCCTGGGAAGGACACAGGGCCAATGGCAGGCAAGACAACGGCCCATAGAGGGCACTCCAGGCTGGAAAGAGCTAATTCCCTGGACGACCAGCAGCCGGTGAGTCGTCACCCCACCACAGTGCCACACTCAGATAACATCCTTTCAGATGAAAAGACTAAAAATCTATTAACTTATTCTTATGAAGATCTGGGAAAATGCCAATTGTCCAGAGGAAACAAACTATCTTCTTTCTCTCCCCCTCCAAACATGTAAAGAAAATGTTAATGTCTCATATGAGCCCCTAAATTCCTCTGTTGCTTGTATGAGCTTCTTTCTCCTCTCATTCTAGGAGCTTTTCAAAGAATGAAATAATATGAAGGAGGCTGAATATGTGTTAACTCAAAATATCATTGGGGTCCAAAATGGTATCTGTTTAAATGCCTTCACATTAGATACCACACACTTAAAACAAGCCAGATGCTGACAGAATGGTGCAAAAAACTCAGTCTTACACAAGCGAGTACTGCTATACACAACCTTCCCTTGGCACTTGGAGCTTTAAGTAAATGTGAGGCATCTGAATTGTTTTGAACCTATTGTGCAAAAGCATCTGAGAGTTCAAAGCAACCTGCTGAAATTCCTAAATGCCAGCTGGGATGATGTAGGGCAGGGGTAAGCAACCTATAGCACATGTGCCAAAGGTGGCATGTGAGCTGATTTTCAGTGGCACTCACACTGCCCAGGTCCTGGCCACCGGTCCGGGGGACTTTGCATTTAATTTAATTTTAAATGAAGCTTCTTAAAAACATTTTAAAAACCTTATTTACTTTACACATAACAATAGTTTAGTTATATATTATAGACTTATAGAAAGAGACCTTCCAAAACTGTTAAAATATATTATTGGCACGCAAAACCTTAAATTGGAGTGAATAAATGAAGACTCGGCACATCACTTCTGAAAGGCTGCTGACCCCTGATGTAGGGTATTAGATCAGTCTTTATGAAAACTGAGATACTTACTATAATCTAAATTGTGGGAGCACTCTTTGAAAAACTCAAACACCGATGTGCACAGGGAAGGTGATGTTTCATAAACCACACTTATTGCAAAACAGTTCCTAAACTTCAGAATCGGTGTCGGGTCGCAGCAAAAGCACACATTAGCATTCATGCTGTACTTTTAAGCTTAAAATGCATACTCCTAATTGAAAAAAGTAAGTAGCAGAATGTTACCTCAAGGTGAGGGTAGAGGAGTTCCAGAAACTCAGTAAGCACTTCCTATATATTCACTGGAGCCCATATAACCTTAAATTAATGCAGGTGTCTGTGTCTGTGTGTGTGTGGGTGGGGGGGCAGGGTGTACACAAAGATTAGGGAAGGACATGAACCAACTGATTCATGTAGTTTACAATTACTAACTCAAAGTAATGCATCATTTTAGTCTTGTTCTTTGTGAGCAATGGAAGTGCCTAAAATGTTTCAGTACTGAAGACAATGATTAAGACAACAATAAGATGGTTTGCTATCCAATAGCTCCGGAAGGATGGGTGTACCTCTGTATGTAAGAATCAATTTCAGTGAATTTATCATAAAAAGAAAGCACAAAGTGCCATATATTGATGAACAAGGAACGTTTCCTTATGTCTCGCTATATGTACATGTATAAATTCTGTTTTAATTTGAAGTAAATGCTGATATGAAAGCAGATAAGAGCTTGAAGTCTTCTCTGCAAGCAGAGTAAAACAAAGTCCTAACAACAATTAAAAATGTACAGGACCAAATTGTGTCTTCCAAAGTCATTGGAAGGTATGCATGCATCTCTGAGGACAGAATCTGGCCCTTTTATTTACACACAAGACCTTTGTTCTCTGAATTGGGCCCTATACAAAAGGTAAAAAATATTTTGACTCATGACATACTGAAATGCAAACATCTGACAACACATGGAGCTTTTTGGCTACACATGTGGCTCTAGTCACAACAAAGCATGTATTTATAATGGCAGTGAATGGACAGCAGTATCACTTTCAATGTTGCAGACCGATTTGGAAGGAAGATCGGTACTTTCCGAAATTACCACATGCCACGTACAAACAGGCATAAACAAAACACAGCACAAAAAGGATGTGTGACACAATCACAAGTTACTGTAACTTTCACATGGAGACAAACCTTAAATGGTGTGGGGGCAAAAGGGTTAGTTGGGGAACAATGGAAGTCAACCCTAACAGGATTCTGCACATCCTACAGTAACAGAAAACAGCAATCCATATATTACAGTACCTTTGACAATATGTAGCATTAGCAATGTGAACTAATGTATACATACTTTTAAATGACAGGTGTATTTTGTAAACTGCAGTAAATTCACACATTTTATTTTAAAATAGACAAAACTGCTTACATGACCTAATTAACTCCTGATTCAGCAAGGTATCTTACTGAATCAGGGCCTTCATAATTTTCTTCACAAAAATCTGGCAGAAAAAGCAAAAAGATGCCACAGGAGTAGGGTTCAGATGGGGGTGGCAGATGGTTTTGACTTTTCTAATATTTGCAAGAACGTAAGTTTTTGCATGTAATTATGTGCAATGTGATTTTTTTTTGTAACAACTGCTTATTTAGAAATTATAAGCAATTACCTCTGTTACACTTCTATTCTCCTTACTTCAGAACTATTAAGTGTGGGCACAGATTTCAAAAACATACATATGCAGTTATACAGCCAGTCCATGCTCTTTATACATTTTGAGATTGTTATGAGATTAAGAGAAAAATACAAAAACTGAGGAAGCACAGATTTATAGCTGAATTCATTCCCCAGATGCATGAGGAGCTATAAGTGACTGTGCAAAATCAGAGCTGTGTGCATGTACATGCAAATAGGATTTCGTCTTTAATCTGGGATGCGTTAGAGGTCTCGTCTCTCCCTTCACATGCATAACTTGCATTAGCACCAATCATGAAGAGAAGAATCTAACTTTTCTAGATTTCCAAAAAAGGTGTCACCATCTTACAATGTGAGGTACTGATACATTGTTCACGGCAAAAATAAAGTAGGAAACCCCTAACCACACACATGCAGAGAAAGGATCGATATACCTCTGCCCTTGAGAAAAGCCATTTCAATATTAGGCTGAGGTTTTCAAAACTACCAAACTCCTCTAGGGAAAATATCAGTCTTAGACCTTATGATTACGTAGCTGGCATTTGCACAATACTTCTACATGTTCTTACTTATCATGGAGAACTTCTATCCTCACCAGCACAGTATTTTACTCAAATGTGGTAAAAACACAAACAGAGAAGGACACACAAGTGACGCAGAAGCACATAAATAACATTCGGTGAACCAATAAAGACAATCAGATGTCATCCAACCTTGTTAGTGTTGAACTGAGGAGAATCAGCAAATGGATTAGTGCTGCTGATGGTAGCAGGCCCATAGAAAAGGTTGTGCTGCTTGAAAGGCAGCTAAAAAGAAAACAAAAGGAACTAAACAACAAAGCAGGTAGGTTTAAAATAAAACCTTGTGGCTTATAGAATAGACCACATGGTTTCTTCTGTTAAACAAACAATGCCCATTTCACATGCTATGCTAAAAGACATCAGTAGGCGAAGGCAGGCAAGGCTGTACATTTCATTCACTCAATACACATTGGTGACATTAAATGATGGGTAGAAGAACAGTCTACCAGTTTTATCCTTCCCTTATGTTATGGCCCTCTTCCCTCATTCTATAGGAAGTATGAAGCTAGTATTTCCTTTCCGCTATTACTTATAGTGAGGATTTCTAAAGGCACAAACAGCACTCAGGCACCCAACTCCCACTGAAAGCCAACAGGAACTAGGCACATAAGTGCCATCTGTACCTCCAGAAATCTCCCCCTATAGTCTTTTGATCCAATCCTCATGGTCCTTACTTAGATAAATGGCAGCTTTTTTGCTAAATAAGGAATTCAGAATTGGTATACATAGCATAAAAGCACATTCATACACATACTTAGTGTCTTAAAATTTCATGAGTGAGAAGATGAAAAATTTGCCTTCTTTCATTATTATCTGATGATAGCCAAATGCTTCAATGGATCTATATTAGAATGTCACTAATTCGCATTTATGACCTGGATACAAATTCTGCAAATCAGGAAAAGAACAAACATAAGAACAATTTGTGGAAAAGGTAGTGCAAAATTTAGTTTGTGCTTTTATTTTGACAAGTAAACAACAGCATACTATAAATGGGCAGCAGGATATTTTGCAGAAGTAATTAAGTTTTAGTAATACAGGATCTTATTATAGCATATTGTTATTAAATATATGCAGCTAAGTGAGAGGGACCACTTTTTTAGTAACTTTTATTGGGTTTATGGCTTAACAAAATAAGAATTAGCTGACTTTTCCTGATACAATACTAGTTACTTTCCTCTTCTCACTTATCATCAACATTTTTAACCTTTGTTTTATGCCACTGATGCAGTTCTTGTACTGTATTGCAGGACCAGAACTGTTTTGAAACAAACATGCTCACTTAAAAGAAAGAGGCAACCACTCTGATGTTCTATAGTAGATAGGAGTGTCCTAAATTCATGCAAATAAATTCTACAAGGGAACTGGCTGCTATGTTGGCCAAAATTCTTTGAAGCTATGAGCCTAACACTGTTGGAAAACAGGCAGCACAGTGCTTAGAAAGGAATGCCTCTTGTACCACACAGTTACATAATCAAGACATGCTTAAGTAGTGGGTAAAAGGAAAAGTGCAAACTTTAGCACTGATAAAGAAAAAATGATAAAAAACAGCAGGAGAATTTTCAGGGGGAAAATATATATCAAAAATCACTATTTTCTGGGCCTGTCTGCACAGTGGAATAATGAACCTTATGAGGTGTGACTTATAGAACCTGCTGGTGCACACTAAAGGTTCCCTACCCCCTCTGATGCACTAACGGTGTGTACTGCTGCTCTATACAGAAAAGCCCTTCATCTGTTGTGTAAAGAAATCTCTGAACCAGCTAAAACATTTGCTATTAAAAAAAAAAAATCACAAAATTAGAAAATTCAATATTCATATTCAGGCATCAGTTTACCAAATAAAATTGATCTAATTTGCCAATGTAACATTTCTTGGATCTACAGTATTTTACTGTTTGAAAGGCAGAGCGATGTTAAGACAAGGCATCCATTGTGACAACGCCACTCAAACCTGACAGAGAACATTTTCCCTATAAGAAGAATTTCTGTTTACACATGCAATGTCTTCTGAGTAGTATTTGTGAAATTTATGTTCCTATGTAACAATCAATCAGATTTGCCACCTGCATTAAGAGTTTAACTATCTTGATGGAGTGTTACATAAATAAAATTAGCATAACACATATTTTGTGCATAAATAATTAAGCTCCAGTATTAACACAGAAAATCAATCCCAACCATTCATATTTGTGCCTCGGATATTTCTGACATAATGATTTGTCAACTAAAAGATACTGGCTGCCCTGACTTCTATCCCATGCCACTGTGTTGAAGTTATTGGGGCAGTGCAAAGAATAAATCAGGATGCTGTTTAGAGAATTACCTTCCATTTCATGTAATCTAAAAAAAGACTGTTGTCAACAATACCATTGTGCAAGAAAGCACACATCTACATAGCACAACAGAAGGAACCATTATCATAAAAAGTATTTAGTTACTTGAGCAAACAAAGCATTCAAAAAATGCATAAGGGTGAAGCCCTGCAATGTGGCTGGAGATACACTCATCTCAATCGGTAATTCTTACTTAAAAATAACCAGAGCAGAGTCATTATGCATCACAGATGTGGCCCACAACTGCTTGCATGGAGAACTACTAAATTTGTTTCCAGCAGACAACACAGCCCATTCATATTATCTGGGCCACACTCTAATCTCTGCGTACAGTATCTTGATGAAAAAATCTGACTCTCTTGAAACAGTCATTTTTAGTAGATGTGTTGTCGCACCATATTAAAGATTGTTATTGTCTGCATGCAGCTAGCTGTCTGGATGAGTACACATGAACAAAGACTGGAAATTCCCTCATAGGTTCTTACTATATGTACAGATCTAAGTTCCAAAACATTAAGATAGTAAAAAGTGTTGTTTTAAAAATATCACAAAGCATGTGTACAATGAAAAGCACGTGCAGTGCCTTGCTTTACATACAAAAGTATGGATATTTTAATAAACAGTCTATTTTAAAATACAGTAAAGCTAGTTAGGGGGTAGAGAAACAACAAGGAAAATTGTAATTTTAAAAATTCCTGAAGTAACACTCACATATACACAAAATGTCATCTGTGAAGTAAAAGCATCACTCTCATCCTAAACATTCATTAAACAACATCAATCTTGCCCATATCATAGCAAATGCACAATCCTCATTTTAGCAGCCTGAGTATCAATAGCCAACATTCAGGAAAGCTATTCCATGCAACGTTACCTGAGATGACTGATGATAAAATGGGTTAGTAGGTTTCTGCCCACTGAGAGCAGAGGTTGATGAAGAGCTATTGAGAGATTCTGGCTGGGAAACAAAAGTTATGAGACAACTAGTAAATAAACATGCAGATTACATAGAATCTACAATGAGGAAGTTTAGTTTCAGGTTATGCAAACTACTATTTTAAAACTTATTAGCTTGTGTTTGCATTGTCCATGCAGCTTAATGAAGGAAAAATTCTCTTTGTGTACTTCTAGGTCCTTTCATTAATGCTCACTTAATATAACAACAATTGTTGCCATATATTTTGTATGCACTTAGACACAATATCAAACTCTAAGACTGTTTTTAGATAGGCTCCTTCCCTTCTCCTCAACAAACAATTTTGGAGGCTTTTCAAAATACTTTGAAGTGAGCATACTGTAGGTAAATTCCAATTCCAAATCAATTTAATTCTAAATGGAAACGATATTAAAAAAAAAATCAAACCTTTGTTCCTATAATGATCTGTTTGAGATGGAACCTGTAGGATTACATATCTCTCTCTCACCCCAAAAATAATATGCAGCTTGGACATTTATTTAAATGATCACTATTTATTGTCTCTTTTTCACATTTAAGATGCTTACCCTTGATCTGTTTATAATGCTCTGTACCATAAAGACTACAGGGTTGCCTGCCCTCCGTATGGCTTCCACAGCTTGTTCATGGCTTGCGTCTCTGAGGTCAATTCCATCCACCTGAAAATTGGAAGGCCTCAGCTTAACATTACACAAAGCTTAAAGTATAATGAAGCAAATTCTACGATTTCGATTTTGGATCCTCTATTACAGCCTGAGCCAAAGGCTTCTACACTCAGCAGAACGGTCGCTGTTGACCTCAACATATGTTGAATCAGGTCCTTAGGCTTCAACAATGTACAGACTGGATTTTCAAAAGGGATCTAAGAGCTTATCTACATGGCACAGCAATGTGAACGCTAAAATGTATCAACATGCTACGCACTAACTGGTCCACGTAGACCCTGCTGGTGCGCACTAAAAGTTCCATAGTGCATATTAACTTAATAAGGGTGTGTCCACACTGGCAAGTTTCTGAGCAACAAGTTATACCACTTTTATTAAAGCGCTGGAATTAATAAACCACTGTTGCGTGTCCACACTGTGCTCCTTGTGATGGTGGAGTGCATCCACATTAGCAGCTCTTGCAACAGCGAAGAGAGCAGTGCACTGTGGTAGCTATCCCACTGTGCAACTGGCCGCAGGGTGCTTTGGGAAGGGTTTGCAATGCCTCATGGGGCAGGCACAGAGTCACATGATGCAGGTTTCCCAATCCCATTGTTCCATGGGCATTCTACCACATTGCCAGCTGCTTTTCAGCGCTCTGCACAGCAATCTCTCTCTCTCTCTCTCTCTCTCTCTCTCACAAGCCTGCCTCTGTGTTCAACGGCAGGAGCATTCCATATTAATGGTTTGTTTTGTGTCCCAGAGCAGATCAGCACAGCATGCAATGGCTGGTAGAAACTGGAGCTTTGAAAGGGAAGGGGCGCATGTGTCCAGGGCAGCCGAGTTCAAAACAACGAACAGAGCAGCCACTTGAGAGATTATGGGACACTTCTGGAAGCCAATTGATTGATTTCTGTGCTGTAGTGTCTTTACACTGCCAATACAGTGCTGGAATCTCTGCGCTTTAAGACTTATGACTTTGTCAAGGTGGGTTTTTTTGCAATGCTGCAACTGAGGAGCTTCTGGGCACTAAGTGGCTTGACAGTGTGTACACCTCGGGAATTACACCGCAGAAAGATGCTTTACTGCGCAGTAACTTGCCAGTGTAGACAAGGCCTTTGTGTTGCTACATTAGACAAGTCCAAAAGGACACAGACACCCACTTTTAACTCTGTGACTTTTGGTGCCTATCTCCCTCAGGCTCTTTTGAAATCCCAGCCATATAATTCAGGCTTTCAATATTCTAAAGGATTTTAAAATAGGCTGTTAATCTGCTTGATTCAAGTTCCATGTCGATATTTTGTCCCAAAAGCCACAGTTTTAGACTATGTAATAATATGAAAGCAATGACAGAGTTTGCCAACAACAGCTTCAAGTGATTTATGGCTCAGAATCAGCGCTGTTTAAACCTACCTCACTGAGCCAATGTGAGGTTTAATTACATGATACTTACAAAGCACTTGAAGATCCCTGGTGGAGGAGGAGCATTATGTAAGTGCAAAGTATTTTTTTTTAATGTTAGATAATTTTTCCTTGTTACATTCCCCCGCCCCCCCGAAACTAGTTTTAGTTCAGAGTTGAACAATTTTCTTCCTCCCTAAACAAAGTATTTACAAAGGATGGCTAAGAACAATTTTCTTTGAGATGTAACATACTCTCTCTTTCGCTCTCTGTATAACATGTACTGATGTGTTTATTAAAAAAAAGTATCCAAGGAAAATCCATGTTATGGTGAGGTTAGCATTAGAAAAGCATATTCATAATGACTACGATAATAGCTAAAAGCCAACATACAAGGGTTATTTGTTAGTAGTACTTGCATAAGAAGCCATATAGTGAGAGTTACTTCTGCCTCTTTAATTTCATAGCTTATCTGAGACTTAACCATCCAATGTAAAATAAAGAAGAGAAGGAAAACAATTTAAGATAGCAGATTCTAAATCTATTAGGAAAAAGACAGTATTGTTATAACTCTATCACTTCCAATGACAGAAACAGTGGCAGCTGCTAACTAGAGAGCAGAACCAGGTTATGTTACAGTATGAGAAAGAGAAACTATATGTACACGTCCAGACATACATGGTCACACGAACACACACTGTATCTATGGTCAACTAGTTAACATGTGTATTCCCCCCTATACACTTCTGCACGTTTCATTTTCTGGGACAGTCCATATGCTCATTAAACCCAATTACTCATTTTTATTGACCATTAATGACATTTCTAGCCATTCTGTGAAGTAAAAGCAGTTCTCATCCTTGTTATTGACCAATGTCTTCATATATCAGAGACAGACCAAAACATTTAGGCCAACGCCAGGCATTTCTGAATACAAGACTATTTGTGCTATTATATAAAACCAACACCTAATAGAGCTCTGCACTGGTGTTTAGATAGGAGGTCATCTGAGTGCCTAGATGAAGCTGTATCTTTTTATTATGTAAGTGCGTATTTATACAATATGTTATAAATGGGTCCTTCCCAGACCAAATTCTACCTTCATACCTGTTGGCCAATGGAAGCTCTGAAGACTTCTCTGGTTGCTCATTGTAGAAGCTATTCTGACGCCCTGCATCTATGTCCTATACTTTGTCCTGGGTAGCAGTAGCAGCCATATCATTCCAGTTGTAACATTACCCACCTAGAATCATGCTACACCAGAGGCAGAATCACAGTCTCTGCCATGTGGGTTGCCATGAACGTAGTGAATGGCAGCCAGGGTCCAGGGAATTCTAGACATCATAAAGAATAGTCCATTTCCTGACAACCTAAGATATGGGGTGGGGTATTAACTGACAGCTAGCTGAAGAACAGTTTGGCTGCCAACTTTGCTCCAAAGCTGAACCAGGGTGGGGTGAAGGTGCAAGTGACATCCCTGCAGAGATGGCAAAAAGGGGATCAGTGATCAGGAGAAAGAAGTCTCCCCTTAACCTAGCTGCAGGAGTGGAAAAGTTTCTCTATGTGCCCCACAAATTTGGCTCTATCCACCTCTCTATCAGCAGCTAAGCAGAGCTCTATGTACTCCTACCCAGACGTGGAGCATAAGTGAAGATGAAAGACAGGATCTAGATAGGCACTAACATGCAGGTAAGTGGGACACCTATTTGCAATTCTCCTTCTTTCTATGGCCATCTCTTTAACTACCCTATGCGGCTGCATGAAACATGGTAATCCTCCTCTTGAATGAGCTGTTCTAAAGGACAGTATCCAGGACCTTGTGCATCCCCGTGTTACTCTGAAGACTCTGTACATTTGAGGCTTTATGTAAGCCTGAGGCCCTTTGCATGTAAAACACACACGATAGGACTATGATTATAAGGCAGTAACTACATTCGGTATATCACATGGTAAAAAAAAGGACTACCAGTAGTGCTGACAGGGGACGATTAGCTCAGTGGTTTTAGCATTGGCCTGCTAAACCCAGGGCTGTGAGTTCAATCCTTGAGGGGGCCACTTAGGGATCTGGGGCAAAAATCAGTACTTGGTCCTGTTAGTGAAGGCAGGGGGCTGGACTCGATGACCTTTCAAGGTTCCTTCCAGTTCTAGGAGATTGGTATATCTCCAATTATTATATAGTAATGGAGATATTGGAGAGGTGCAATAAGCATACTGCTACCTACATTCCTTTGTGGTGCTGGAGGTTTTATATTCAGAAATATTTAAATAAAAAACGTGATTGACAACTGTACGCCACGTAGGCCTTGTGTTTGTAGGCACAAAATCTAATTGCTGGCCTTGTACAATGATGACTGATGAGAAAAAAAAATCATGATCTCTTCGCCATAACAAAATTATGTCCCCAAGCAGACATTTGCAAGGTTGATGTATATACATGGGAAAAATTAAAGCATATTATAAGTTTGCATGGTACCTCCACTATTCTATCTCCAGTTTTTAAGGTTCCATTTTTGCCAGCGGGGCTGTCTTCCAGAATGTGTTTAATAAAGATTCCCCTCATCACTTCACCGTTGCTCAGCCGACTCCCCATCCCTCGTCCACCAACGATGCTGATTCCCAATGACTTGCTAGGTTCTCTCCAAAGCTCAACCCTACCATGACAAAAAAACAAAAAGGAATGCACTGTATTTACATCACAGCTTCTCGTCTACAAATTCCAAAGGCCTGTCATTTGTACAATTCTATGGAACGTATCCGAGAAAAATTCTTTCTTAGATGTTTTCATGCCTTTCTATGACAGTGGGCTGGGAATGACCAACAAGTCGATTTAGTGTTTAACCTTTGTCTACTGCCCTCCATTTATTTTGGGCTTCTAGCTAACCCTCTTATCTTCTATGTGAGCTACAGCAAGAGTAACATATACTTATAATTGTAAGGATACCTCCAAGAGCTTGGATACCATCCCACTCATTTATGTAAAGAGTTAATTTTGTAGTTCCCTGGCTTAGGCTGATCAGTGCAAATTAAATTTAAACTAATCTTCCCAGGCACTCAGCACACAAGTTGGATCACAGGGATTTAGGCTGACGGCAGTAAAAATAAATATGCTCTATTTGTGCAATGCACAGATATAACACAACACTTTTGATTGCTTCCTTATTTACTTTACAGTATAGAAAGGATCCACTGTAGTTCTAATTTCAACACACCAGCGTTTATGAGAGAGTGTCATTCAACTGGGAATCCATACTCACCGTCTGGGCTGGTTCCAGTGACTATAAGCTGCATTCTGAAGTTCACTTTCTTCTCCCTCCCCCTCTTCACGTTCAGGCAGTTCTGGAATTTCTCTGCTAATAAATAAGAGCAGACAAAGTACTTTTAAAATCCTAACAAATTCACAGGTGACATTATGCAATGAACACTAGACGAATCAAACTGCCAGAATTAGAATTTCTACATAGCGTGGAGGTAGCTATGCTTTTACATGTGAAAATAGTGAGTAGAAAAGTGCTTTAGTATCTAGCACACTTCTAAGTGTTCCTCTTATATTGTAAGAAAGATTTAAAATTCTTATGGTACAGCTGTGAACCATCTGGAGTCACCACCCTCCCAGTAAGCTTCTGATATAATATATCCTGTGTTTAGGAATTCCCTTTCCATGCTCTTCAATTAAGCTTTCACCAGTGACAACCATTGAACAGAATATTCTGCATTTCTATATGGGAGTGGAGCTAAAATTTAAACAAACTGAAGTTTTGTTTCCAAAGGGGGGGAAAAAAAATGACAGCTATGATTTTCAAAAGTCATTAGTGATTTTGTTGCCCAACTTGAAACACTCTGAAGGTGATCTGCACCCTCTCTCTCTCTCTGAAAATGAGGTCTCTTTAAAGTGTCTCAAGCTGAAATGGAGGTATGCCATACTGGTAGTCACTTTTGAAAATCCTGGCCAATAATTCTAATGATTTTCTGAGGCCTAAGAGAATGCTGAGAACAGTTCGTTCTGTGACTGGAAATTCACGAATTGTTGCAACATACATTCTAGATGGAACAGAAATGTCATTTTCAAATTTTGGAAAAGTACAGCTGATAAGACATAATATTTAAACATTTTTCTCAACCTCCCCCATCCTATTTAACTGCTTGATTTCACAGAATATTCCCACTGTCTCACAAATCTGATAATGTTGAAATATCAGTAGTTTTTCAGTATTCTGTTGCTTTAAAAAACTATTTAATTAATAAAGAGTATTCTCAACCAATATTTACATACACATCATCATTTTATTCAGAGAGAGGCCTAGAAAGGGATGAAGTTAATTAGACTAGGATTTTAAATGGTGTATACTCACCTCTTTTCAGACACATATATATTAGTCTTTCAAAAATGTAATGAAAAACTGCTAGCCAGGCACAAAAATCTACTTGCCAGTGCTTTTCCATAATGATAAAGAAAGAATCTTGATATTTTGGCTTCCCATAAAAAAAATTTCTCTATGAGCAGAAGTCTGCAATACTGATGTCCATGCATGGGAGGAGTTAAAGCAAAAGGCCCTTACAGTTGGATAATAGGAGAACATATTGATTCACCTTACAGTATGTGCAGAAAAGAGATTGAGTGGTATTGTGTCCTCTGGTTGTTGTCCCAAACTGGCTTTGTACTCTTCCAAATGTTCTGCTGGCACATATGTAATCCTGCAATAAAACACAAAACAAAACACACAAAAGCAAAACAGAAGTCATAGGTCATGTCTCAGGTAACATAAGGAAAGGTTGAATGACAGCCTTTTCAGACCATCTCATGTATCAATTGATGTGAAACGGATAGCCCAGGTACAAGGAAGGATGATTTGCAACTATGCAAACCATATCTCTAATTAAGCAGTCATATTACTATGCATCTGTAGTCATGTTAACTCCTGTACACTTCACCAAGCTAACTGGTGCTCATCACACCATTTTTCATTTCTAATATTGGATATTGTACAGTTCGCTTGTGGCAAAGATTGTCCTGCTGAAGGGCTGGTTTACAACTAAAAGCCTTCGGCATCAACACGCTGAAGAACATGACTGGTGTGCAGCAGCGCTACTATTCCAAATGCTAGCAGGAAAGCTTGTTTGCACACATTTTACAGTAGCTTTTATGATTTCCATCAAGGTTTGGAAACTGATTTTTGTTCCCCATAGTTCCTGTGAAAACACTCTAACAAACAGGAAAAGAATAGCAGGAAGATGGAATGACAGCTATGAGGGTGAGCCTGAATGACATCATCAGCAAAACAGTAGAGGGGAAGGGAGTGCAGGAAAAGGATATCGGTCCCTTGTTTTACAGCCAATGCTAATGACAATGGCATCTTCATGGGGGGGAAAAAGTCCAAAAAGCCCTTCAGCATTCTTACCAATTAAAAGAATGGATTATTCCAATATAGTCAAGCAGGAGCATGATGCTGATAGAACATTCTCTACAGCTGGGTATTTGAGAACAGTTCCAAAACATATGACAAGAACCTAGATAACCAGGGGAATCAGTCTCTTGTTCCTACTGTTAGTGGGGGGGAAATAGTGGGTTTTTCCACCATTTTTTCCCCAAAACTCTTAAAAGTTCCAGAAAACAAAAATATTTTGGTCCAGATCTTATTCTACACTGGAAGAAAACTTACTAGTTTTAAACGGAGGTCTACCCTGGCAATCATCTGGTTGTGGAAAAGGCAAGGCAATTTATTCTCTCAGAATGGGCATGGAGAAAAAAGCCTAGTAAATGCAGAGAGATCCCGAGATCCACAAGGAAGGAAATCCTGCAACACTCAGTGGAATCTGTAGAGGGCTGGGATATTTGCATAGAAGCCCAATTCCTTTTCACTACTCCACAGAAGTATCCCTTATCTTGTGCTCCCATTGATTTTCAACTGCACATGATAAGGGATCAAAGGGAAGAGCACAGAGAAGGAACTTACATAAAACAATGCTGTCAACCTACAGCTTTGGGGTATAAAACGGATAGCAAAGAAAAGCCCCTTCCACTGTCCCTGACAAGGCATGCACCACTCCCCACTATACAATCAAAGTGTCTCAAAAATGTACAAAGGGCTTCCACTGAGGGAGGGAGAAATAATGCCTCTTCTACACAATCCTCTCTAATAAAATCGCTTCCCTTTGGCTGAAACTCCAGGTTTTCCCACCCCCCACTTTGTTTGGTTTTATTTCCTAAGACTTATAGCTTTTTGTGCCTGGGCCATCATCAAAATGCCCCCACTCAAACACTAGTGTCAATTACTGAGTGCTTTTCAGTTCTGAAACACAAAAAGCCAATACGAAACATTCAGAGCAATGCCACAGCTTTCTACTTGCATTTCCTCACGAGTAGGACATCACTAGTTTTATGTAATTAAAAAACAACAAAATTCTCCAATAATAATCAACATAAAAATCTCCGTTTTCCCACGAATAAAATGAAATGCTGAACTTTCATTTCCCCAGTCACAATATGTACCGTTATCAGTTGAACACAATATTTTATTCATAGACAACAGAACCCTGTTTATCCGAGCCTCCATTATCCGGCTCTCCATATTAACTGAATCACCAGCCCCCACTGCTGGCGCGGTGGGTGCTGGCCGTCCAAGCCTGAGCTGCTGTCAGCCCCAGGCAGCTGGTAGCAGTTAATATACAGAGACACAAATATGGAGGCTCAGATAAATGGGGTTCTACTGTATATGTTTTTATTTTTTCACAAAATGTAAAAATTAAAGATTCTCACAAATTCCATGTTTTTCCATAGTGAACAGATCTCTAGAATTCTTGGACATCACTAATAGGACATACAATAGTACAATACATTTATATTATCAGACCTACGTTCTGAAATGAGAAAAAAAAGACCACATCAAACTTTTCATAAAACTACTTTGCAAAGTTCCCTGTGTTTCTCCACATTTTAAAATAACCTCCCTTGTCACGCAACCTCATCTCCCAGATGTGAGTGTTGTAAATGGGAACAAAGAGCTGGAGCTGCTCTGACACAGCAACGCAACTACTACTTTTGCAGGCTAGCTCATAAGAATTACTGCCATTATAAAAGCCGTGAAAACATTAAAATGTCATTTAAACAAGAGAAAAGCATCTATTGGTCTAGTTATTTCCACCCTTCACTCAAATGAATCAAATTTCACCTTAATATAAATGCAGACATAAATGGCAAACAATAATAAAATATTTTAAAAAGGTATCTGCTATAAAGAATTCAGAACCATAAACAGTCTCTGCTAGTGTGTTATTTAGAGCCTCACTCTGAGGCTGCTCTAGATTGTGTTGGGAGGTGGTCTGACTCCCAGGATCACAAGATTGCTATGGTGATGTAAAGCCACCTTTGTCTCCCCTGGAGTCTTCCACCAAGAACTCACCCATACCCAAGAATCAAGACCTAAAAGACCAGATTAAAAAGAAAAACAACAACAATATATTGTTTCAAGGGATCACATCCACATAAGTCTCACAAGTCTCTTATCTTCACTATTACATTTGCAAATGTGAACAAGGCAAGCTGGACTTCCTAATTAATTCCATTATAATGTTTTATACAAACAATATGGTCCATATTTTGCCCTGAGATAGGCACAAACAAATCCTACTGATATAAATAGGTGGGAGCTATTCTTGTGTGTCTGAAGGAAGAATTGGGCCCAACAGCTCAAGTTTTATCAATTCTTTGTCTACAGTAAACATACCAAAGCAAACACGTAATTTGAATGCACTTAAATAAATACAGTACAAACTTGCTAATTTAAACTGCCCTAATCCACACACGCTATCATTTGTACACAAAACCTGCCTCTCTCTCTTCACTTCTCAGCTCGATAGGGGAGTCCAGTTGTGAGTTTGTTTTTTATGTAGCCAATTATACTGGCTTCAGTTATTTTACAAAATATGCTACAGAATATTTGCTAGTACACCAGAAAATATCAGCATGCATAAAAAACTAAGTTATACTTGTCATAGATGAAGTTACATTCTGCGTGAGGAGGTTAATGCGATTAGCAAGTCAACAATTTCCAACATTCAGCCATCTGTAATCAGCTCCCCAGTCATTCCTGCAATTAGCTAGGTTCCACTGTAATGTTAGTACCATTTAGAATTCTCCCTCCCTCTCTACATTTACACCAGGTTACTCAAATGAAATTATAGAATTAGATCTAGTGGAATAACCAAAATTGTAGGGAGTGAGGCTCTGCATGAGAGCATATAGTACAATGACCTAACAAAGAAAAGCTCTGTTAAAAGCCCTCTTTTATTGGGGCTGCTTTCTTTGCTAGTCTCTGAAAGATGTTGACTGCCATCTTCAGTGAGAGCTGGGAGCACTCAGTGCCTTGAGGAATTGCTCAGTACTTTGCATGATCAAATCATTGATGACCAGGGGCCCAGGACTATGAGGGTTCCCAGGCACTGTGCCACTGTGGTTCTTAGTGCTGAGAGATAGAAATAAAGATAACAGTGTTCCACTCCAACATTGAAAAGGCTCGTCCATAGGAGAAACTGACACCAGCTTTAAAACTTACTCCAAAATGTGATCAGAAAGAAGGATGGAGAAGTGAAACAAACTGCTGGGGGGGAGGGGAGTGGGGAAATACGGTAGACATACAAATCAGAAGAAAAAAGGGTAAATGAGCGAATTATAGTTGCATTGTATTTCTGATCTGTAAGAGGTTAAAATGTCAAAGTTTAACAACTTCCTCTCCTTTATAACAGTCAGTTTTATATTGAAAATGTTGCTATTGCCTTTCTGATGAGATGTAAAAAATAAAAATAAAAAAAATGAACATACATTTTGCAAAGAAAGCAGTGACAATGGAAACGTCAAATGATGTAGATATGAAAACATTTCGTAAACACAACACTGCATGCAGTACAAAAGGAACATTCACTGCATGCTTGGTCAATAACAGCCACACAAACTTTTAAACACTAACAGAGAAAAGAAACTGAGTACTGAAGTATGAAGGCGTTCAGGACAAGTTACTGTAGTCAACATACAGTTTACTTTATAACTATACCAAACCTTTTTGTTACATGTGGAGAAAATAGAACATTAGTGCCAAAGAAAATATGACAATGAGATTAATCCAGATATCAGTACATTCACATATGTATCAATTCCAATGATTGTCTCCTTACACACAAGCTATTTTGATACATTCTACATGGATAATACGACTGAAATAAAATAAAAATCAGCAATTTTTCAGAAACCAGTGTTTTTAATACAGTCTGAGGAAGTATGCTCCAATCTGCATGTTTAAAAGCCATATAAATATTTACTGTACCTATATCTGGATACATCCCTGACATTTTGGATGTTACAAAAGCATGAAATGATTCACAGACAAGTTGCAACATAGAGTCATAATGAGCTTTTGAATCACCGATACTCACATATAAAAGAGGGCCTGACCATCAGCAGGTGCTGGAGAAGATCTAGAATGTGAAGCATACGATGCAGCATCTTTTTACAATGGTGTTAACAAATGTCAGTGTCTCATGCTGAATGTGAGTTGCATACATATGTAGTTAAAAGTGTGAGCTTCTATTTCTTTATTTTATTTTTACCCCTTCCACCAACATTCCATCTACACCTCCCCCGGAAAGCATCTGCTCTTTATTGGTGTCTATAGCAGTGATTATTAACAAGCATGGAAAAATGGAACTGCAATCAATCTTTTATTCCTTGATCAGGAATTCATCCACACACTTTAGGTTAAAGTAGGTGAATTTTGATTCAGCTCAGTAATTATCTGGCAGATGTTACTAGCAGCTGCTGCTGAGCAAAAAACCCTGGCTATTATTACAGAAATATAAGAGCTCTGGCAAGGTGGAGTGAGAAGTGAAATAGAATGCATTCTGGCAAGGCCACACATCTGGTTTTCCACAAAAAAATAACGAAACCTAGAATTCAAACTGGCTGGTCTTGAACTCCTGAAGCTCAAATATCCTTGCATAAAAATAAAACAAAAGTTGAGTTCTGCAATAGGTGCACAGTACAAATGTTTTGGGTGGGTTTTCAACAAACCATATTCCCCATAAAAGAGGGCAACGAGAGCAAGAGCAAAACCAGAGTTATTTGAGCCAAATGTTGCAGTTCTTGCTCATGCAAGACTCCCAGTGGGTCACAGCAGGGTCTGGCCTTTTATTTTGTTATTTCTTTGCTGTGGAGGGAGCAGGCTTCAACTTGTGAAGTTTTATTAAGCAGACTTTTAACTGATAACTGTAGATGTCAAATGAAAACTTGACATATCCAGAATAATGACAAATGCCCTATTTCTTTGAGATTTTCTGAACACTGCACAGCCATCAAATCTCCACTGACTACAACATCAATTTTTCATTTAACATCTACATTTACCAGTTAAAAGCCTACCAAATACATTTTCAAAAACCTGTATCAATGGTACTTATACAAATTGAAGTCCACTCCTCTCACACTGCAAAGAACTAACCAGGGTAAAAAATCCTGGTATAGCTGTACCCACAGCCACAGCTGCCCCAAGCCATGCCCTTTGCAATTTAAAGCAATAAACTTATGTGCTGCATTTAATTGCAACACATTGTCAACCCTTTGCTTACTACTTTTTAAACTGTGTATTTCCATATCTTTTGCCTTATTTATATCTTCATTTCCCTTTCTCCCTTTACACCATATTTTCTTTCTTACCACAGATCCTGATGCGTATTTTCCTGCATTGTCTTAAGTAACTGTTTCCTCTTTTCCTTCTCTCTCTCCTCCCTTCCATATGTGTTCTCTACTCCCTCATATTTTCTGTTCTTTTCCCCTTTTCCACTTCTACCCTCAAAATCTTTATGTCAATGTCTCTTTTCTAATCTCATCAATCTTTCTCTCTCCTCTACTCCCACACCCGCTCACAGACCTATTTACCCCTAAATTTTATTTAGAAGCCTAACAATCACTGGATTAAATGTACTACCCAAAGATTCATACAAAAATGGGAAGCCTGCACTATTCAAGGACAACATGCAGATGAGAAGCAAACTCTCTTCTCCAGCATCATGCTGGGAAAGAGGGGTGTGTCTGGGTTCACAGCAGGCAGCTCTCCTTGACCATGCTTGGGTCCATCTTTCTTATCAAATGGTAGTGATGCTCCCAGTTCTCTTTGGTTGCTGTGGAAAGAAGCAGCCTATCTTTGGTCTCATCTTTCTGATGACAGGGCGGGTGGGAGGGATACACTGCTCTACCCCTCCTCCCCTTCTGATTATTGTGACTGGTGTGTGTGCAGGGGCTGGGGTGGAGCCGGGGGGCTCCTCTACTCTAATCCTCTCAAAACTCTTAAATCTCTCTCCCTTCCCCCGCCCCCCATGAATATCTCCAATTACTGCTACTGGGGCTGCTATGCTTGTCTACACAACCTGTGGCCATGAGCCTCCCAGTTGCTCTTCATAAGGTTTTGATTACCTGGCTCTCGAGTAAAGACAGGCAGAGCAATGCTGATGATAGCAAAGGAAATGCACAGGTTGACAGACAATGGGCTTGCGGGGACTGCACAACCGTGCTAAAAATAGAGGTGTAGATATTGCGGGGCTCAGGCTCTGAAGCCTCGGGAGGGTGGTGGGCTTCAGAGGACAAGCCACAACTTCAAAGCACTGTCTACATAAGCTATTTGCAGCACAGTAGAACGAGCCCTGTAAGCCAGAGTCTGACAACCCAGTCTGGGAGACTGGGTGCCATGAGCTGCATAGACATACCCTCTGAGGATCTGTCTATACTAGAGAAGCACATCAAATCAATTTAACAATGATTTAACCCTTGCTTGCATTGATTTAGCTTATGTCAGCAAATTACCAATTTAAGTTTATTCAATATAAGCAAAGATTAACATGGTTTTAAGTATCAATACTAGGGGTTTGCACTGACTCTGCTAGACTGAGTTTTAAATCAATTCACTTCAACCAGTGTACTTTTGTAGTACAGACAATGCCTTTTCTGCCCCTCCTCTCCACACAGGAATGGAAGTGAAACTGATCTGATGTTTGTCAATTTCACTGGGGATTCAGAAAACTAACAAGGCTGATCAGCTTGGCAAAGCTCTGAGCAGCAGCAGCAGCACAGGTTCAGGAGCTTCGTCTCTGCAGACTCAGGAAGACATCACTGAATCCCTTTACAGATGGTTCATGTTTGGAGGTTATCTCCAAAACCACAAGAGCCACACACAATTTCATTTTAAATGAAAGCTTAGATTCTGAAGTTGACATAATATACGGGGGAGGGGAGGAGGAGGGAGGCAACTACTTATTCGCCACATGCAAGTGGATTTTTCAAGCCCTGTATTAAATCATGCAAATACTAAAAAGTCCATTCTTTGGTGTGCTATTATTACAATAGTATCTCCTTTTTACATACCAACAGAACACTGGAAAAGACTTCACAGGATGTACTGTACTTCTGCCATTTGTCATAGATGTACTGAAAATTATCCTTTCAATGTTCTTTTTCTGCATTAATATCATGTGTCATACTTTCTGTTTGGCAACCAGCAAAGATGAGCTCATTATAAAGATATTCTGCAAACAAAATCACTTATGCCATGGCAAGAACAATTCACATTTCAGAATCACAAATCCCCAACTAAAGTCTTATTATTTTCTTGATAGAAATAGAAACGCTGGGACTTGAATGAGCCTGATTTGACAAAGTTGCTCTTTAAAAGGTTTTGATTACCTTGTTCTCGAATAAAGACAGGCAGAGCAATGATGATAATAGCAAAGGAAACACACAAAAACCTTTCACAAATGATTTCAACTTTCAGTCATATAAAGCCCCAATTTAAAGATGACTTTAATTTCCAGGAGAAAAAAACTCCCCCCAAACTTGTCTTGTTTAGAATATTGACTTGCACTATATTTCTTGACTGCTAGTCCCTTCCCACCACGCTTACTCTAGCTTTACCTACTTTATATCAGGTCCAATGAGTGAATGTCTCCTCAGCATAGCCCGGGCCTGCACATTGGTTAAATTAGTGGTTGTCTCTTCATTAATGGACAGAATACAATCTCCCACACCGATTCGTCCATCACGACTTATGGAACCGCCATGGATGATGCTGCGGACTAACATTCCCGAGCCGTCTTTATTGGAACTTACTGTCATCCCTGTTATAAGACAGGCATGGAGCAAATTATAGTGTATATAAATAAGGAACACAGTGTATAAGGTTAAAGACACTCCACCTGCACTGAGCACTAACGGAGCGTGCAGATGCAAGAGATGTGAATTCCACCCCCTAAATCTGGGTCTGCTGAGCAGGATTCAATGCACTCTACAGGCCCAAAGATGCTATTCCAGCCCATGGGCAGAAACAGCAGTCACAGCCCCTACACAAAGACATTCATTTTTGAAGTTTCTTACCAAACGAAAAATGTGAGTGCAATGGTATTTAAAATAGAGAGAAAGAAAAATGTAAAAAGCTAGAGTGAAAGAGATATAGATTCATAGACTCTAGGACTGGAAGGGACCTCAAGAGGTCATTGAGTCCAGTCCCCTGCCCTCATGGCAGGACCAAATACTGTCTAGACCATCCCTGATAGACATTTATCTAAACTACTCTTAAATATCTCCAGAGATGGAGATTCCACAACCTCCCTAGGCAATTTATTCCAGTGTTTAACTACCCTGACAGTTAGGAACTTTTTCCTAATGTCCAACCTAAATCTCCCTTGCTGCAGTTTAAGCCCATTGCTTCTTGTTCTATCATTAGAGGCTAAGGTGAACAAGTTTTCTCCCTCCTCCTGATGACACCCTTTTAGATACCTGAAAACTGCTATCATGTCCCCTCTCAGTCTTCTCTTTTCCAAACTAAATAAACCCAATTCTTTCAGCCTTCCTTCATAGGTCATGTTCTCAAGACCTTTAATCATTCTTGTTGCTCTTCTCTGGACCCTCTCCAATTTCTCCACATCTTTCTTGAAATGCGGTGCCCAGAACTGGACACAATACTCCAGTTGAGGCCTAACCAGCGCAGAGTAGAGCGGAAGAATGACTTCTCGTGTCTTGTTTACAACACACCTGTTAATGCATCCCAGAATCACATTTGCTTTTTTTGCAACAGTATCACACTGTTGACTCATATTTAGCTTGTGGTCCACTATGACCCCTAGATCTCTTTCTGCCATACTCCTTCCTAGACAGTCTCTTCCCATTCTGTATGTGTGAAACTGATTGTTCCTTCCTAAGTGGAGCACTTTGCATTTGTCTTTATTGAACTTCATCCGGTTTACCTCAGACCATTTCTCCAATTTGTCCAGATCATTTTGAATTTTGACCCTGTCCTCCAAAGCAGTTGCAATCCCTCCCAGTTTGGTATCGTCCGCAAACTTAATAAGCGTACTTTCTATGCCAACATCTAAGTCGTTGATGAAGATATTGAACAGAGCCCGGTCCCAAAACAGACCCTGCGGAACCCCACTTGTTATACCTTTCCAGCAGGATTGGGAGCCATTAATAACTACTCTCTGAGTATGGTTATCCAGCCAGTTATGCACCCACCTTATAGGAGCCACATCTAAATTGTATTTGCCTAGTTTATCGATAAGGATATCATATAAATTGCTTCTAAACATGATCAGATGGATCAGTCTTAGATTTTCTATAACACAATGTTAAAGGTAATTTTATTTATTTTAATTATATTAGAGACGGGTTTAAAACGAAAAATAAAAATAAACCCTGAGGTTTGAAACAATGTCAGGATCAATAAATAGGAACAGAAAAGTCAGTACACCTAACACTGAGCAGCATATTCTTGGTGCGTACAGAATGCCTGATCCAAGGTCCATTGAAGTTCATGGGCATCTTCCCACTGATTTCAATGGGCACTGGATCAAGTACAGTAGTGCCTTATGATTTAGGTGAGAGTGTGTGCTGTTGAGAGAGAGATCCTATGTCAGTTATATACACTTTAGCTAGGTCACAGCAGTACCTTATGAGCCTACAAGTACAGTCAATCCTTGTTTCCATCTTCCTTTCACAACAGGAAGTAGGAAAGACAGATGCTGCTCACTATTTTGTTTGATTCTGACTCATACTCACTGAAGGATCTCAAGTATGTTTGTGTGTTTGGGTATTTTTTAAATACAAGTTTTTCTATTTTTTATTTTTGAGGACATTTAGTGCTCATGAAAAGTACCTGATTGTCATTCCCCAGAGCTGTCTTTCTCTAATAATCCACAGAATAGGCAAAAGAAAGGTACCTGTAGGACAGCAGATCAGTCTTTCCTACTCAGCACTGCCAATGAACCTCTAGGGATGGGAGGTTAATACTATCTCCTTAACCAATTCTGTCTTTGTCCTCTCTAGTAAGACTGCCACAAAGTGTGCCAGTTAACACCAAGCCCAAATATTTCAAACATAAGCACCTAAAGTTAGGCTCTTAAATCCATATTTAGCCTCCTAAATTGAAAGGACCTGATTTTTAGAGTTCTGACTACCCACTGCTCCCATCGGCTTTAGTGGGAACTAAAGGAACTCATTGCTTCTGCAAAGCAAACTGGGGGGTCTAAATGTAGATATAGGAGCCAGCATCCAAAGTCTGAAAATTTTGCCCAGCACATCAAGACCTTGGAACACTCATTAAGGTTATACTCAGCCTGCTTACAGCCCTAGAGCTTTTAAAAACAGGCGTAAAAGGTGAGGTAAACAAAACTGGGCACCTATAGGCACAACCATAAAGGTTCTTTCACACTCCCAAATAAGAAGTGAGAAATGCATTTTGAGAGGGGGAAAATGTTGTAATGATTTAAAGAAACAAGTAACAATAGACCAAATTCTGGCTTGTCCTATGCATGGACTCATGCCAGAAGCTATAAAGCTCTTATTAGTGGCTCCTGATTACATGAAACCACCCCTCTCTCCCCATTTGCAGTTGAGATCAGTGGAGCTACTGAGCTGGAGCCTCCTGAGTTGAAGCAGGGGGCTGCTGCCAGCAAGGCACTGCCCTGAACTCTGGAATGCTCCTCCTTGCTTTGGCATGCCAGGACCCAAATTTATTAACCTCCCAGGCACACTGCAAAGCCCATCTCTTTTCCAGGGCATTTAATAATGAAACAGATGGAAGGACACACGGTTATTTGGGGTAGAGGACTCACCTTTGGCAGGTAATTTGAGCTCTGGGCAGGTTCTTTGATTGTCTCAGTGAACATATATTTTAATCTAAATCACCCAGAAGAAACGATGCTTTAGATTTTCACAAATTATTCTACCCCATGGCTAGTAGTGGGAGTACGTGACAGAAGTCAGCTACCTTTATTCTGCCTCATAGGTTAGTTATGTCCAAAGCAAATGCTGCACACATGACAGATGGCCAGCACAGGCTATGGTCTGGGGGCATCATCCATATGTTTATTCTCATACACTCCCTCATTCAGCAATAATCTTTGGGGATTTGTATGGCTTATTCTTAGTAGAGACAGAATGCACATGTAGTTCTATGCTGAGTTGCCAGAACACAGGCAGCAAGTGTGTGCTCCCCTCTGTGGGCATTACCCATTTCCAGGGTGCCAACCAAAATATGTCTCTAGAGTATGAGCAAGTTCCTCCCTTGGGTAAATGGGCACAGCTCCACTGTAATCAATACAATCACACCAATGACAAATTTGGCCCATTACCTATGAAATCACATCAATACTTGCATGTCGGATGTCACATCCATGACTTCAGAAGTACAAGCAACGAAAAAAAATTAAATGCCGCTGCTGGTGCACCGACAGCTTTCACTAATATATTACCAGAGTAATGACACCTGACTTTTCATTATATCTGATGCGTTCAGTTCTCCCAACAGTGTTTTTTTAATTAAACCACAAGCTAACAGTGTTGTGTCTGAGTTTGAAGCCATGACCGATGCCATTTAAAGAAACAAAATGCCAGTTCTCAACTGAAATAATTGACACAGCTGCAGCTTTCAACACTCTTACACAGCCCTTGATTTAGCTCCTTTACTAAAAGTGAAAGTTAAAAGCAGTGCAGCCATGTGTGCAAAATGTTGGCCAGGCCTCAGCAGCACAGGGGTCCAGAACAAGATGGGATTGCAAGGGGATGGGGGAGGGGATGGCCAAAAGCTAGATTCTTTTATTTTCACATTATATCATACATACTACTACTAAGTAATTCCAGCTTTTTGCAATTTAACTTTGGACTATATATAAATATATAATTGGGTGTTCTTATGTTTTTGTTTCACTGACATGCAATTTACTGACCCTACTCACTGCACCTACAGTACATGTGGACAGTATCGAGTGCTTAGTTATTCTCGGCAAAGGCTGGACTTCGGACTACATTGTGCCCTCCAGCTATATGCTGGGGAGCAGGGAAAAACACGGTTACTCACCTTTGTAACTGTTGTTCTTCGAGATATGTTGCTCATATCCATTCCAGTAGGTGTATGCGCCGTGCGTGCACATTCGTCAGAAGACTTTTACCCTAGCAACTCCAGCGGGTCGGCAGGTCGCCCCCTAGAGTGGCACCGCCATAGCGGGTAATATATACCCCGCCGGCCCGCCTGCTCCTCAGTTCCTTCTTGCCGGCTACTCCAACAGTGGGGAAGGAGGGCGGGTGTGGAATGGATATGAGCAACACATCTCGAAGAA
>NC_133774.1:110604216-110644528 GCF_003597395.2 Chelonoidis abingdonii | reverse complement strand
AGGCCTAATACTCAACGCCGAGAAAGTCCACTCTAACCCCTATTCAGAGGATAGAGTTTTAAGCCTGTTCTACAGACTCCACCATGGCCCGGGCCGATTCTTCCTGTCGCGGTTCACAGGCTTTAACAGCCTCATCCACAGGCTGCAGGCAGCACCTCTAACCTCCATACGACTTGCTGACACTCTTGGGCACATGGCGGCCTGCACATTCGTCACGGCGCATGCTCGGCTCCGCCTATGGCCCCTCCAGTCCTGGCTCTCACTCAGCTCCGTCCGCCAGGCGCCCGTTAGATATAGTAGTCACGATTCCTCAGGACATCTCCATCCTCCAGTGTGGCTGCAGGGCTTCCGTTCCATCCGCCCAGCCCTCGCTGTACCTGACAACGACGCCTCGGACTGGGATGGGAGCTACCTTAGGTGCCCTGCGGACCCAGGGCCACTGGCTCCTCCCGACTCGTCGCCTACATATCAACGTGCGAGAATTGAGGGCGGTCCGCCTGGCTTGTCAAGCGTTCCGTCAGCAGATCCAAGGTCGCTGTGTTTTCGGTTTCACTGTGACAACACGACGACGGTATATTATGTAAACAAGCAGGGCAGTACGAGGTCTTCCTCTTTCTTTGTCAGATTGCCATGACGTTGTGGGCATTTGCATAGCCCACTCTGTTCACTAGTTGTTCCTTTCTCCCGGGGGTTCGGAATACGCTGGGAATCGGCTCACCAGTCTTTTGCCTACGATGTCCTTTCGCTCAGCATCGCCCTGGCGCTCTTCCGGAGGTGGGGGCATCCCCATATGGACCTCTTCGCACCCCGCAGGAACAGAAAGTACCCGATGTTCTTGCTCTTTCAAGGTCGCGAACCGGGCTCGGTTGCAGACCCTTTCTGATCCTGGGCGACGCACACTCTTCTAATAGGCCGTTCCCTCTGTTTCCGTTGATTCACAAGGTCCTTCTGAAGCGTGCGCAGGGACAGGGCCCCGCCGACAGCATTGTTCTCTTCCTCTGCTGGACCTGTCGGAGTCACCCTGTCCCCATGCCTTTCACCTGGACCTGATCGCGCAGACCACGCCGGCTTTGTCACCCAGACCTTCCGTCTCTGCACCTCTCAGCCTGCGCTCCTGCGTGGCTGACTAGGTCCGAGTTGCACTGCTCTTCACCAGTGAGGCAGGTGCTCTGGGAAGATAGGAAACGGGTCTCAGAGGACGACGTACTCAGCCAAATGGAACGTTTTACGTGCTGGTGCGCGGAGGGCGCTTCCACCCCACCGATATTCCATCCCAATCGCCTCGATTACCTTGGTCGCTCAAGCAGCAAGGCCTGGCGGTGTCCTCTCTCCGGGTTCACTTAGCGGCTATCTCCACCTTGCACCCGGGAGCGATGGCCGCTCTGTCTTCTCAACCCCATGGTGGCTAGATCCTTAAGGTCTGGAGCGTCTCTACCCCCAGTCCAGCCTCCGCCGCAGCCCCCTCTTGGGAATCTGAAACCTGTGTTGTCGCCATCTATGTCCCTCTCCTTGAACGCTGGCTACGTGTTCCCTCCTCGACTTTGGCCTGGAAGACGGCATTCCTGTGGCCATCACTTCTGCTGGCGCGTGTTCAGAGTTACGCGCCTCTGTGGTAGAAGCCAGTATACGGTGTTCCATCGCGACAAAGTCAACTAAGGCTGCACCCCGCCTTCTCCCAAAGTTGTCTCGGCCTTTCATGTCAACTAGGACATATTCCTACCCGTATTCTTCCCGAAACCTCATTCGTTCGCCGGGAGCAGCAGTTGCACTCCTTAGACATGCGTAGGGCCCTCGCCTTTTATATAGAACGAAACCAGCCGTTCTGCAAATCCCCAGCTTTTTGTCCACATGAGCTGACCGGTTAAGGGTTGCCTGTCTCCTCGCAGAGATCTCCTCGTGGGTGACATCCTGCATACAGGCCGTTACGACCTGGCCCGGCTCTCCGTCGGCAATGTGACCCGCACTCTACTAGGGCCAGCATATTGACGGCGTCTTTCGCGAGGTACCCGTCCGGAAAATCTGCAGGGCAGGCGACCTGGTCCTCCGTGCACACCTTCGCTTCCCATTATGCCCTGGTCCAACAGTCCAGGATGGTGGCAGCCTTCGGCTCTGCCGTGTTACATGCTGCGACTCTCACTCCGAGCCCCACCGCCTAGGTAAGGCTTTGGGAATCACCTACTGGAATGTGATTATGAGCAATCACTCGAAGAAGAACACGGTTACGTAGCATCTTGGTAACTGTTGTTCCCCGAACCCGCTAACTATATACACTAGAACTATAAACTACAACTATACTAAACTAAGTGAACTATAATTAAAACTAGAACTAGAACTAGAAACAATGAACGAAGAGAAGCTAGGGACGTGGAAGACAGCTATGCTGCGCTCCACAGTTCCAACGACCGACACGGTGGTAAGAAGGACCTGAGGAGCGGGCGGGCCAGCAGGGGTATATCTTACCCGCATGGCGGCGCCACTCTAGGGGGCGACCTGCCGGCCCGCTGGAGTTGCTAGGGTAAAAGTCTTCCGACGAACGTGCACGCGCGGCGCGTACACCTACTGGAATGGATATGAGCAATCACTCGAAAAAGAAGTAATAGCTCCCCACCCATCTTTGCACACCTTGGGTAAGGGATATCAAGGATCATGCCATCTGCATTTGAAGGGGCACTGGGGCAGCTGTCAAGATACACCTCTCCTGGGAACAACTCAGCAGAAAGACGGCAGGCCAGGACTCCCCCTACATGTTTCAAACATTAATACACAGCTGTTAGCTATTTAGCTAACTAGAAGGAAATGTCTACACAGGGCTACATTGTGCCCTACTTTGGGGACAGTCCAGAGCTGCACCGCCCCGTGGGGAACACCATGAGGGATTCTATCTCAGAGTGGCGCAGTGCCTCCTGCGATTGACTAGATCAGAGCTGGGCAAACTATGGCGCGGGATCGTCCTGCCCGGCCCCTGAGCCCCCAGCCCCTCCCATACTGTCCCCCCACAGCCACAGCATGCCACGCCGCCAGCGCTCTGGTCCACTGCTCCTGCTGGGCATCGTGGGCAGCATGGCTGGCTCTGGTGGGGCTATGAGCTCCTGCTGCTCTGAGCATCATAAGGGGGTGGGGATTGGACATGTGGCAGGAGGTCCCGGGGCACAGGGGGCGGTTCGAGGGAGGGGAGGTCAGGGGACAGGGAACAGGGAGGGTTGGATAGGTGTGGGAATGCCGGGGGGGGGCTGTCGGGGGACGAGGGTGTGGATAGGTGTGGATAGGGGTGTGGTCCCAGGGGGCAGTTGGGGCGGGGGTGTGGCTAGGGGTCAGGGCAGTCAGGGAACGAGGAACAGGGTGGAGGTGGATAGGCATGAGAGTCCTGGGGAGCCTGTCAGGGGGTGGGGGTGTAAATAGGGGTTGGGGCAGTCAGGGGACAGGGAGCAGAGGGGGGTTGGATACAGGATGGGGTCCAGGAGGGTGGTTAGGGGCGGGGGTCCCGGGAGAGGTTGGTTCGGGGGATGAGGAGCAGGCAGGGTTGGATGGGTCAGGGATTCTGAGGGGGGTAGTCAGGGAGTGGGAAGTGGGAGGGAGAGGATAGGGGGCAGGGACCAGGCTGTTTAGGGAGACACAGCCTTCCCTACCTGGCCCTTCATACAGTTTTGCAACACCGATGTGGCCCTCGAGCCAAAAAGTTTGCCGACCCCTGGACTAGATGCACTGTAAAGGGAGTAATTTACCACAACCTTTAAGGGGGGAAGCCTATATCCCTCTCCATGCAGGTAGCCAGCTTTGTTGGCCAATGCCTGGGGCGGGAGGAGGAGGGGGATGAATCTCCACCTCTTTTCTGCTGAGTTGTTTCCAGGGAATGGCCATGTTGGTCGTAGTCCCTGCATAGCCAGGTGCCGGGGCTGAGACGGCCCTTTACAGGACATACTAAATGGAGCAGGGAGCTATTACTGTCCATTCCCCACTGCAGGGCCTCTGAAGGGCAGGGTACAATCTAGCCCAAAATGTTTCAACTTGACAACAGGGACTGTGCACTCCATACTGTTTAGTCATACTGTAGGTGCACTCAGTAGGCTCAGGAAGTTACACATCCCAGTTAAACATAAGACCATAAAGTTTGGAATACTGTCTAACAATTATTGAGTCTTTGAACTCAAAGCACTATCCATTAAAGAGACAAAGGCAACTTTTTCAAATGTATTTAGACACCTAAAGATGAAAACAGAAGTCACATGAAATCAATAGGACTTAGGAGCTCAACCTGCTTAGGCCCTGTTGAAAATCCCACTAGATACCCAACTCTATGCTTAGGTGCCTAAATACCCTTGAAAATCTGGCCCAGAGTCCTTTGACAAAGTCCTTTTCATGCTCCAGTGCAGAACTCCTCAGCCCTCTGATAGCCGATTATACAAACTGCTTAGTTTCATTTTCCTCAAGTTTCAGTCATGACCTTAGCTTTATTTTATTCCATCTAAATCAGTTAATACAAATGCTGGTGGTAACTAAGAAAAAAATATTAAAAGTATTAGATTTTTTGACAAAACATTTCAATGTAGAAGTTCCTCCCTTTTTTGATTTATCAGAAGGAAATATATTTGGTTGGACTATCAAGCACTTTGCTTTTTTGATTGTTGATTTTCATTTTATTATTGGCACTGGACTGACTGATGAGGCAACGCCAGCTTTCACAACTCACAATGAACTGAGACCAGGGGAGGACAGAGTATAAAGGGAAGTGTACACCTACTATACTAAAGTGAAGATTTTTAGCAATAACTTGGAGTAGGCTGAAAACTGTGAAGACAATACAGATGGGGAAATATTAGCCAAGAAAGGGCAATCAGACCAATGATCAGATACTCTACCTAGACTTGAATTGCCTTTTGCAATAGTGATAGTCTTCTCATGCATGTTTTCGGGTATATTTTGGATTGTGGAATTTCCCTCAGAAGTAGATGTCAGGTAGCTCTTTTCCATTAAATACACTGGATCCTAATACAAAGAAAAATAACATTTCAATTCAAAACAGCAAATTCAAAACATGACTGAACTTCATAAGATGTAAAAATCATAAATATTTGACAATAAGTCAAGCTTTAAGAACAACCACCACAGCTGCCAACTTTCAGGTGGTAAATAAGCACCCGACTTTCACAATAAGCCAAAAATCAAGCAAATCCCATTTCAAAACAAGGCCAAAACATGCCAATCTCTAAGAACCCCAACACTCAATGTGACTAGATCCCACCCCCTCGTGTGCAGTCTGGGACTGTGGTGGACCCACTGTGCACCCGACTCTCTCCCCCATTTGCCCCTGCTTCCCCTTTGCCCCTACTTGCCGGGAATCAATCAAAAAGAGAATCAAAAAGCAACAAGCCAAAAACTAGCCAACAAGCAGCTAACAAGCCAACTAAGCCAAAACCAAGCCCAATTTCTGTGTTTTTTCGTGAGTTTGGCATGTCTGATAACAGCTAATTTAATAAGAAATTGCAATTTATCTTTTTTTTTAAAAATTAAAATCACACTGAGCCTTGGCTGCAGTTCCCCTATTTGCTCAGCCTCTGTGGTAGTGATTTATTGCTGCTATAGGCCAGCAATGAATTCCTTTACTAGCTCCTCCATTCCCCCAGAGCAAGGAGGACACAGAAGAAGAACTGTGAGTCAGGGATGCAAAGTTGTCCCCAGCTATTCTGGGACCCTATGCAGCCCCCCCGGAGAGGGGGAGGGGGCAGGCCTCCACAGGGGGAGGAGTGGGTTTGGGGGGCAGGGAGGAATGCCCGCCCGCACTCACCAGCAGCTGGGGCTGGGTCACTGCACTTCCCGCCACCGGTGACTGCAGGCAAGGCCCTGCTGCAGTCCTCAAGGGAGTGTGGATGGGGCTGGGGAAGAGCAGGAAGGGGTGGAGTGGGTCAGGGTTGGGGCGGAGCAGGACTGGGAAGAGGCGGGGCTAGGGCAGAGCAGGGGCGGGGGCCATGGGGAAGAGGTGGGGCAAGGGCTGGAGCAGCACACAGCTGCGCAGGGCACCAGGAAATTTGGTGCCCCAAATTTCCTGGTGCCCTACGTGGCTGCATACTTTGCATATGCATAGGGACGGCCCTCTAGGGATGTCTCTCTGAGCCACACCACCTGACGGGGCTACTCCTGGGTTGATAGTCCTTGCTCTAGATTGGTAGTCCTTACTCTGGTTTGTGCCTAATCCAGCTATGAAATACCATAGTTGACTCCCAGAAATAACTTTATGTTCGCCAGAAAGGAACTGTGAGCAAATGTTGATTTTTAACAATGACCATGGAATATAAATAAATACTCTCTGTACAAAAGCCATACAACAGGATCTTTACATTTCCAGTAAGGTCAGGGTGCACTGGGATAGCTGAGTTTGTATTTTGTGCAACTTCGGCTGACATCAGAGGTTCCATCCAAGCAGCTATATTTTCATATTCAGCGAGTTTCTCAGAAACATCTGAAGGCAGAGGATCCTTTCTGGAAACACCACCAGCAGGTACCATGCTCATGTCCTCTAAGGATTGGTTCTCTCCCCCTCCCTGGATTAGATCTATGTTATATAAAGTCTTGTTGGATGGTCGCAAATCAATTGAGGCATTTGAGGAATCTTCACCAACATCCTGTTAAACAGAATCAGGAATAGTGAATAAAAAAAATTCATGATCTTATATCGTTAGAGCCTACCAAATTAATGGTCATAAAAATGCATCAGACTGTGAAATCTGGTCTCTCCATATGAAATCTGGTGTTTTGCATTTTTACCCTATACTACACCGATTTTACGGGGCACTCAAACTAGGGGTCCTGACCCAAAAGGCAGTTGCAGCAGCGTTGCAAGGTTATTTTAGGGGATTGCAAGATTATTTTAGGTACAGTAACTCCTCACTTAAAGTCATCCCGGTTAACGTTGTTTCATTGTTATGTTGCTGATCAATTAAGGAACATGCTTGTTTAAAGTTGTGCAATGCTCCCTTATAATGTCGTTTGGCAGCCGTCTGCTTTGTCCACTGCTTGCAGAAAGAGCAGCCATTGGACCTAGCTGATGGGGGCTTGGAACCAGGGTGGACGGCTGCCCCCAAATCAGCTCCCCGCTCCCTGAAGTTCCCTGCGTGGCAGCCGCCCAGCAGGCTAGCAATTGGCAGCAATTCTGCTGTCCCTCCTGCCACTGCCAATGTGCTGCTTCTGCCCTCTGCCTTGGAGCTGCTCCCAGGAGCCTCCTGCTTGCTGTACAGGGGTTGGGGGGAGAAGGGATGTTAATGTCAAGGTGTCCTCCTTCCCCTTGCTCCTTTACCCCATACACAGAGTGGAGGGGGGGAGTGGCAGGACATGACAGGGGTCAGGACAGAGGGGGCTTGCTGGCAGCAGCTGCTGTCTCAACTTGCTGATCTATTTAAAAAGGCAATGTACTTAGAGTGCAGTCAGCGTACTTAAAGGGGCAATGTGCATCTCTCACACACAAGGTGTGTGTCTGTCTCTCTCTGCCATGCTGTCTTCCCTCCCTCCATTCTGCCTCGTAGAGTGTGAGGCTACATTAACAATGTGTTAACCCGTGAGGGCTCAGCCGAGTACTAGTTCATCATTCAGCAGTAAGGCATTCCCTGGGAAATATCCCACCCGTGTGTGTGTGTGTGTGTGTGTGTGTGTGTGGTGAAAAAAAATTCCCTGGAACTTAACCCCCGCCTCCATTTACATTAATTGGATTCGCTTAACATCATTTCACTTAAAGTAGTATTTTTCAGGAACACAAGTACAATGTTAAACAAGGAGTTACTCTATTGCCATCCTTACTTCTGCACTGCTGTCAGAGCTGGGCAGCCAGAGAGTGGTGGCTGTTGACCAGATGCCCAGCTCTGAAGGCAGCGCCAGCCAGCAGTAGCACGGAAGTAAGGGTGGCAATACCATACCATGCCACCTTTACTTATGCAACGCAGCCTTCAGAGCTGGGTGGCCAGACAGTGGCAGCTGCTGACTAAGGGACCAGCTCTGCAGGCAGCTGCACAGAAGTAAGGGTGGCAATTACTTACCATGCCATCCTTAATTCTGTGCTGCTGCCAGCAGCGGCTCTGTCTGCAGATCTGGGCTCCTGGCCAGCAGCTTCTGTTCTCCTGCTGCCCGGTTCTGAAGGCAACACTGCCACCAGCAGCAGCGCTGGAATAAGAGTAGCACTACCATAACACTCCCTACAATAACCTTGCAACCCCCCCCGCCCCACTCTTTTTTGGGTCAGGACCCCTACACAACTCCAACTCCATGCAATTTCAGATTTAAATAGCTGAAAACATGACATTTAAGACTTTTAAATTCCTACGGCTGTGAAATTGACTAAAATGGACTGTGAATTTAGTAGGGCGCTATATATAGTATTGCTAAAATGCATATTTTAGGCTAAATATGTTAAACTGAAGCTAAAGCTTATAGAACTCTGTTAAGAACTACTTATTATCAAATACAATACAGTGTCTTCACAGATCACTGACAGTCATTTTACTATAACAAGATTTTCTTTTATAAAAAATGTCTTCTTTTGTGGCATCTTTTCTACTATTAAAATAGTTATGGCAGAAAATATTTACAGGCCAGATCCTCAGCTGGCATAAACTGGCATAGCTTTAGAGACTTATTACATCAATATTTATATGCTTATCATGCAACAAGGCATACTTGCAGTAGGTGGACGGGGCCTATAAAAGACCAGAAGACCCAATGCTGAACCAACACGTGTGGATGTTTTCAGGTTTGCCAAGCTTTCTTTAATAATCTACGTTTTTATTTAAAAGAGACATCAAAGAACATTTACTCCAAATTTCAGCGACCTGGGCTGCATTACCACAGTACATCTTTTTATACAAGATTGGCTAAATTTTTAAACTTGACTAGTGGTTTTGGGTGTCTCGATTTTTGGATGCACAGTTTATGACACCTTAAAGCAGGCCTGCACAACTCGTAAAGCAGCGAGGGCCACATTACTCCAAAGAAAACAGCTGAGGGCCGAAATCTCCAGGCCCTGCAGAAATACCCCGCTCCAGGGCCACCCAGCCCTGCGGAAACAAATCCTCCTTCCCCAACACTGCCCCACCAAAACAGCTGTGGGCCAAAAAGGAAGGCTGGGGGTGGGGAGGTGATACTTTATTTTAAATCAACCAGGGGCTCCCAGCTGAAGAGGTGGCTGGGAGTCCTCAGGGTCAAATTAAAGGGCCTGGGGCTCCGGTGGCTGGGGGAACCCAGCAGGGCCGGCTTTAGGTTTTTTGCTGTCCCAAGCAAAAAAAATTTGGTGCCCCTCGTCCCAGCCCTGGGCTCCCCTCTGTACCCCCCTGCTGCCCCAGTCCTGGGCTCTCCCCCCACTCACCCCCTCTGCGCCCTAGCGCGGGACTTCCCCCTTTCCTCCCCCCCAGTGCCCTCCCCCCACCCTGCTGCTGCCCCAGCTCTGGTCCCCCCCCCACCAGTACCCCCCCTACACCTCCTGCCGCCGCAGCCTGGGTCACTGGTAACTTGCTCCCAGGGCAGGTCATTCAGCAGGAATTTTGGGATGTGCACAAAACACAGACGGGATTGGTTCCAGGTATGTTACAGAGCTGCAGTAAAGTGGAACAATTTTAGCTTGTGTGATTGGAGGATATCTGGATACATATTTAAGACTTGTCCTCCATAAATGAGGAAAAGTTGAAGTGCCTTTATTATTCTTTTGTTCCACTCTTTCTTTCTATGGGGAATTTGCCAATGCAATAACACTGTCTTCCTTTTAAACAAACAAAAAGGCAATGCCTGTTGAAAATAGCAATTCCAGTCCTAATAACCACTGGGAAGCATTTCTTGCTCCATTTTATCCTACTTTTTCTACAGCAAGTTACAGTGGATCAGTATGTTTGATTTGGGAGAAATGAAGTAACTGCTGCCCAAACTAAGCTTGAGCACTCCTGAATTTTGAGGTGTTCAAATTTGGAAGGCAGACGCTGGTAGGGTGGGAGGGGACTGTGGGCTCCGCAGAGGAGCATGGCAGCAATGTGTCTGGAGCTGCACGGAGCCAGACACACTGGTCTGAGTGGCACGGTAAGGGGGCTGGGGGTTGGAGAAGGGGTAGTGGGTTCCGGGGGGCAGTCAAGGGACAGGGAGCAGTGGGGGTTGGATGGGGCGGAGGTTCGGGGAGGCAGTCGGGGACAGGCAGCAGTTGGATAGGCATGGGAGTCCAAGGGGGTTATCAGGGGACAGGCAGGGGGTGGGGTCCTGGGGGGAAGTTGGAGGAGGTCTCAGGAAGGGGCAGTTGGGGACAAGGAGAAGGGAGGCTTAGATAGGGGCTGGGGTCCCAAGGGGCAGTTAGAGGCAGGGGTCTTGGGAGGGGGCAATCGGGGGACAAGGAGCAGCAGCATTTAGATAGGGGATGGGGTCCTGGGGGGCAATTAGGGGCAGGAGTCCTGGGAGAGGGGTATCAGGGGACAAGGACCAGTGATGCTTAGATAGGGGGTGGAGGTCCTGGGGGGCAATTAGGGGCAGGGGCCTGGAGAGGGGGCAATCAGCGGCCACGGCCGGGATTCAAAGGGGTCTGGGGTGCCCGCAGCCGTGGGATGCTCTGAGCCCTTTAAATCCCAGCCATGGCCGGGATTCAAAGGACTCTGGGCTTCTGGTTGCTGCGGGGAGCCCTGAGCCCTTTAAATCCCAGGCGGCCCCAGCACCGGAGCCGTGGCTGGGATTCAAAGGGCTCTGGGGTGCTCAAAGCAAATTTTTGAAAATGCAGGCTACTTACTACTGTTAAACAATGTATCAAAGCCATTAAAGCATTTTCTTTCAACATCAGAAATAGTGTACAATTTCTCTTTCCTTCATTACAGTTACAAGACCTCTCCGCTCCATTAATTCTCCTACACTGCTCGCACAACATCCCCTATTCCTCTCTCAGATGTCACTCATTTTCTATAAGGCACACCTTTAGAACTCAGAGTGCACAACAAGCAGCAGTGTTTTGTGACATTTTACATTAGAAGGCATTAAAATTTATTTTCACTGGCTTTTTAGATGTTCTGCTTGCTTCTAGTCCCATCATCAAGTGTGAGCAAATGCACAAGCAGTACAGCAGATGTGAAGGCATCAGTTCTCATTGTCAGTGACATGCTTTTTTCATTGATTTCAATGGGAGCTGGATCAATCCCTTTAAGAGTAAATATAGTGTTACAGGTGGGAATAGCAGCCATCTTTCAAGCATGCTGATGATGACTAAATAGATTAGGGTTCCTGTATTGTGTTCTGTAAATGGTAGGAGGTGATTTTATTTTTATTGCACCATGGTGATTAGAAGGATTTAGGCTTTTATCTCTTCAAATGCAACTTAGATGGAACACTCAAATGTGGGCCTGTTTTGATGACTATCCAGTGCAGGCTGTCTTCTGAAATAGGTTCTTTGAGCATATCTACCTTTTTCTCCCTTCTGTGTATCTACTGCACTGAATACTAGCACACTGAAAAGCATAGCCACGCATGGACACATGGGTGGGCATTGGCTAGGTGGTAGAGTGTAGCTATCATATTTCAGTTCAGGTATTCTCCTATATATACACACACATTCATACACACATATACACACACAGACAAACTGCAAGAGAATGCTTTAAGTCTTAACACACAAACTGAGAATTCACATGGTCTTCAGGAAAAAAGAAGCAACTTACTTTAGACTGTCACTGATTTTAATTCAGGGTACAGATATGGCTCATTTCATGGTAAAAGGATGGAAAAGCTACATCAGACACGGTTTGTTCATGTTTAGTCTCCTGATGATGCTATTTCTGCTTCCTGAAAAACTTTGTTCTATATTTTAGTGTATATGCAACTACAAATGAATTAAACTGGTGCCACTCCCCACATTTTCTGTTACTCTGTAAGAGTGGCCAACGCTTTAAACTTTGCTACCTATATTTTATTTATCTGACGAAAATGCATCAGATTATTTTGATTTACAACATTTTTCTTCAGTTATTTTGAAAACAATAAAGCACTCCACAGCCTGTATTCCAGTGATCTATCATATGAGATCCACCTTCCAAATGGCTAGACACATCCAGTTGCACTGTGTTTCTCATAATGCCTATAGCACACACTTCTTTGAGTTGTACTGCATCAGCCACTTGTTTCATGTCTCCTTGTTAACACTAGTTTCTCCACTGCCTTTCACCATGTGTAGTTGTTTACACTTTTGCAGAGAGTTGAAAGTGCAACCAGATTAAAACATTAACATTTTACACCCACTGTGCACTGATGCAAATATCTGCACAAGGAACCAGGCAGTGGAGAATCAGACCTATAAATTTTAAAAGCTCCAACAAATACGAACTTTAAAAAAATGCTGAAAAAAATGAAGACTTCAGGGAACCTCAGCACCGTGTAGTCTGTACAACCACCCTTTGTCCTGTAAAATGTATGTTTCTCAGCATGCATAGTGCATAATCCCTTTAAGTAACAATTACTAAATTAAACAATGCAATCTGTCCCATTGCCAGAGCAAAGGTACACTCTGTTGTGGATTAGGAGATTCTATTAGGAGATAAACTCAGCTTTCCGTCCCATGGATAGTAAAGGCTGAACACATTCCAGAAGGGATAAAGCCAGCCACTGAGTCTCAGGTGTGGAGGAAGATGCAGCAGCTGCTCTGTTCAAGATTACACACTGCAAACCATCCAAGCAAACTACATGGTTTCGCCTGCAAAGATGATGACAGGTCTACCTTGAATACTTGAAGAAACACACTGGAAAAGTCCTGGCTAAAAAAAAAAATTACTAATTTGCCAAGAAAACGAGAAAAAGCTATGACTGAGAGAAACAAAAAAGGCACTATCAATATACAAAAGCAATTCAATATGGGTATGTGAATGGCACAAAAATAAAAAAGTCATTTTTATATTTCTTAGCAACTTGTTCTTTGCTGATTGAGTTTAACTGCTAATGGAATCTCAATCAGCAATTAGTTACCGCATCATTGTCTCAGGAACATAGTAAATTAACATAATTCTAACTAAACTGTGATAAAGATATGCTGAAAATGAGACTAACTTTTGCTTTCATGCCTAAACTATTGTACCTGTTAGTAGAATGCAATTTTTCTGTGTACAACCATTTATGTAGCCAGTCTTTAATATGCTCTGAAATTTAATAACAATTTACATTTTTGTAGCAGACTGCTCAGCACAAATTTGATGGTACAAATTGTCTCCAAACAGGTTAACTTTCTGGTGATACAAAATACAACCAAAGCTTTGAACCTGCTTTCTCCTCTCTCTGACATATAAGTCTGAAAGGTATCCAATCAACATTACCTAAATGAAATTGCACTTTAATCTGATAACGAACCTATGAGCAGATGGAACTGTGGCAACATAATACCTCTATATTTAATACAGCAGCTAGACATAAACATTGAGTTTTTTATACTTATAATCAAAGTCTGTCATCAATACAATTATATTTTCTTTTTACCTTGGGAGTTGATGATGGAAGAGAGAGGCTATAGTTCAGACCATCACTACAGCTACTGCCGTGCAGAGCTAACACAGAAGCCTGGAAGGTGTCATCATTATCTGAAGTATACTGTGATTCAAAGGTGGATTCATCCGCTAGATCTGCCTCACTTGAGTCCACCTAATAACAAAGGAAATTTAATCAGGCTATCTGCTATCTTCAGACCACATAAGCCCCAAACACTTGCACATGTGTGGCTAAATCCTTGCTGGTACTTTGCTTAATATTTTACTGTTTCTCTGTTTTATACAAAATCTTCTATACACAGTGGGCCAAATTCCACATGCAATTACACCTATGTAACCCAAAACTGAATAAAGGTTGCACAGGTGTATCTGAAAGCCAAACTTGGCTCTGCGTTTTTGCAAATACTTCAGAGCAGAGATGGGCTAATGGCCACGACCACTGATATTAGATAGTGGAAAAATGCTGCTTTATCCCATGCCGTCAACAAATCCCCAAGACTTTTTTTTGTTTTCCTAGGTGAATAAATGCTATACAAATGGGAATCTTCACCTACTGCCACATTTTAAGGACAAATTAATTTCCCTCCCCGTATAGCTTGTTTAAATAGGCTTGGTGGGTTTTAAAAGGTACAGAATTTTTTTAAAGGTACAGAAATATTTTAAAAATACAAACTTCTGGGGTTTTAGACCCTTTACTTTGTTCCCATATTTCCAAATTAGCTTGTATTATTAAAAAGGTTTGCAAGTGGCTATCTTTTAATGTGACATAATAACTAATATCACAGATAGTGAGGTTTAAAAATCATGTACTATATGCACGTACCATCACTACAATTTCATAAGGCTTCTAATATGCATATACTAGTACAGTGGCAGCTGTTTTATACTGTACTTTATCATTTATATACTATGTTCCTGATTCTAGTCTAATTCCGACCAATGTAAATCACAAATTACACTAACGTAAAACAGGTGTATACCAGAATCATACCTACACTGTCAACTCCAAAAGCAGCAAATACAGCCACCTCTGTCAATAATCCACAGATTAAGACCCTTCTAAACACAGCTCATAATACTGTATTTTATTTTATATGGTTAATCGTATTAGATTTCCAATTGTGATAATTGTCACAATGGACTGTAATGGCTCAAAAGGATTGATTACTTCTGTTGAAGCAATGACCATGGATTAGAGCAACGTCTTTTATATTTCCACTGAGACCTCTGTGCTCACACAAATGGACCTCTGTCATAATAGACTCAATTTTATCAAAAGCGTGTGTAGGGAAAAATAAAAAAAGGTACTACCTTGCGTCCCTACATAATTCAGAGTAAATGTTTACATTCAGTCTTCAGCTGACTCTGTTGTGCTTAGGTACAACAGTACATGCAGTAAACTCTTCTGCTAGGTAGATTATGCTCCAAAATATACAACATAACATACCTAACTCAGACTCCTGAAATACATGTTGCTAGACCACAATAGACCAGACGAAGGATGTCAAAGACTTCCCTCTGAATTTTTAAAAATGCATACGGAAAACCTAAAGGCCAAATCCTGAACTTATCACTTCGTTTTAACTGAGGCTCTTTTAAAAACTGTATTGAGACCATTTTCAAAAGTGATTTAAGCATTTAAGGGTCAGATTTTTAAGGGTATTTAGGCACCTATCTTCCACTTCAATTGGAGAAAGATGCCTAAATATCCTTGAAAATCTGGCCCTTAGGAACTTAAATACAATTGACTAGCAAGGAGATGTAGGCACCTAAGATCCTAGGTCACCTTTGAAAATGCATCTTAGGAAGCTAAGTCACTTAGGTGTTTTGGAGAATTTTACCTTCAGTACATATGCAGGAAAATTTAGACTGAAGTCTAAACTGCCTGAATAAGGATTGAGTAAAGTGAATAAGCACTTCAGGATTTGGCCCTATATTTGTAAATGGAAAACAAGAAACGGAATATACTTTGCAGTCTCCAAGTCTTGAGTTTGTAACTGCACAAGCAAATTCCCATTTCACAGATACAATTTAGACACCCAATCTCAAAAATTTAAATCTTGTCATTATTTCATTTTTTGTATTGTTATTAATATATCAGCATTATATTCAAACATTTTTCACATTCCAAGTCCAGAAAGGGCCTCTGTGATCTTCTGACCTCCAGTACAATAAAGACCATAGAACTTCTTCCAAATAATTACTACAGCAGATCTTTAAGAAAAACATTCAATCTTGATTAAACAATTGTCAGAGAGAATCCATTTTGACACTTGATAAATTGTTCCAACTGTTAATTACTCTCAGTGTCAGAAATTTCCTTCTAATTTCCTGTCTGAATTTATCTTGCTTCACCTTTTAGCCATTGGATCATGACTTAACTTTCTCTGCTAGACTGAAGAGCCCATTATTAAATATTTGTTCCCCATGTAGATACTCAAGACTATAATCAAATTCCCCCTTAACCTTCTCTTTGTTAAACTAAACTGATAGACTCAAAGAGCTCAGTCTATCACTATAACTCATGTTTTTCCTAATCCTTTATTCATTCTCCAGACTTTTCTCTGAACCCTCTCAAATTTATCAACATCCTTGAAATGTGAGCACCTGAGCTGCATGGGCAAAATCTGTGGGCCAAATTCTGAGCTCAGTTTTAATTCAATCCTTACTCAAACAAACTAGCTTGAAAGAAAATTTCTCACCCACTACCTAGTTTCTCTTTGATGTATCAATAAAGTCACAATCTTGTCAGGAAAATAACTGTGATATTATAAATACTGTACCATGACAGCAAGGCAAGACTGAACAGGAAAAGGATATGGACAGTGGGATTTAACGACATTGTTAGAAAAAAGCACTTTTGTAATTCACAAACAAGCTAAGAAAAAGCTATGATAAAACATGTGGAAGGAGTTAATTTTTCTATTCAACAGTTTTTTCTGTATGAAACTTCCTCTTTAAGGATGCTGACAATTGTTTATAAATTTAACTTAAATTTCTCAACTCGTATCTACATAAAATATGACTTCAATGAGAGCCGAAGGTATTCAATATTTCTTAGTAAGTGCTCAGCATCATGCAAGTTCAGGACCCAGGTCTGTGCGAATAAAGAGAAGAGTACATTAAAAATCTAGACTCCTATTGGCAGTTTTTGGGGATGCATAAAAGTATCTGCAGTTCATGCAAGCTGCTTGCACTCTGAAAATCCATAGTTTTTATACTCTAAAATCTTGCCATCACTAAAACAATGTTATAGTGTAAATATAACTATTAAAAAAAGAAACGTACGCAACTTTTAGAGAAAACTGAACAGCAAGAATGTCATTTAAAGGCAAAACAGAGTTCCACCGACTTTTCAAATTATTAAAAAAAGAGACATCCACATTATCACATGTTGGTAAATAGAAGTTTCTACTATGTAATTAAATAAGAGCTTAGTAGAAAGGGCAAAATTTATCGAAGCAACCTATGAAGTCTGAATGCCCAGTGCCCATCGTTACAATTGGAACTATGTAAGAACATAAGAACGGCCGTACCGGGTCAGACCAAAGGTCCATCTAGCCCAGTATCTGTCTACCGACAGTGGCCAATGCCAGGTGCCCCAGAGGGAGTGAACCTAACAGGCAATGATCAAGTGATCTCTCTCCTGCCATCCATCTCCATCCTCTGACGAACAGAGGCTAGGGACACCATTCTTTACCCATCCTGGCTAATAGCCATTTATGGATTTCACCACCATGAATTTATCCAATTCTCTTTTAATATCCAGTTCTCTTTTAGGCATACAAATCTCTTGGCTGGCGTTGAAAAAATCACAGCCAAGTATTTTCTTATTTTCCAGTAGCTAAAACATTCCAGCCAGATACTCAGCTGGTGCAGATTGGAGGAGCTCTATTGATTTCAATGGATCTATGCCAGTTTACAGCATCTGGATATCTGGCGAGATCATGATGGGTCACACGTGAAGTAAGCTTAAACACTTCAAAAAAAAATCATAAACAAAATGATGAAAAAGACTTTTCATTACATTTGGACAAGGCAAAAAAAATAATGTTAAAAGGGTTTTAAGAGAAATCTTAGTAAGTTGTGCCCACTAACCAGAGCCAGCTCAGCATGGAAGAGGGCTGCATCAACTGGCCCTTCCTCCTCAAGTGACTGGGCAGTGCAGAAAAAGGAATCTTCCTTAGCAGAAATATAACCCTCTTCTGGTGAAAGCTGCAGAAAGAATGAAGCTCTGAGTTGGATGAGTAGCCAGTATACAGGACATGCAGAGTCAGTAATGTTAAGGGAGTTTTAGAAATGCAAATAAATATCAAGTACAGAAGTGACATCATCTCAATTACAATTATAGTGTGAGGTAAATAAAAGTATACATATTTTAACCTTTACATGTTGTTTTACCTCCTGTAGTAATGAAACATTGGGCTATCCACCATTAGTGTCCAAAGAACTCATAACACACTGTACAAATAAGTCTGATCCTTCTGTATTTTTTGCCCATAATTAAGCATTTACTAAAACAGTCATCACGAGGTCCACTCAGGGGTACAGAGCCCAAAATTTTAATCACTGAAACAACAGGCCTCTACTACTAGAGCTAAAGGAGTAACTGTTAGCTGGTAGCAGTAGTGAGCTCTTCTCCTCTATGTAGGCCAGCCACTAGAGGACGATAAAAGTTGGCATGGTACAGATGAATCAATTTTTTTCCATGTAATTTGCTGCTGCTGTTGTTAGGTGCATCTGTCGAACACCCCCATAGAGCAAAATATTATTTCTAATGTGGCGGAACTCAACAAGTGTAATGTGTTAAATATTTTAATGCTGAAGCTTTATACAAAGCCGGAGAAAAGTAACATTTAAACATGCCTCATCCTCTTTCATGCTTTAAACTAGATATTAATTCTGAAAATTCTGCATTATTGTGCAACATGCAGCATTCTTTCTAATCTGCATAAGTTTCTTACAGGAAACAAGTTAAAAATATCTCTTTCGATGGGAAAAAAAATTCCTTGCAAAATTATTATTATTATTATTACAGGGTTACCTGCTAAGAGACAGAATCTGAAATTAAGGAGAATTCTGTGCAGGAGAGGATTGTGGGAATGTAACATTCCAGAGAGAAAAAAAAATTATTCAGTCTTAAAAATAAAATGGGCCAGATCCTCAGATGGTGGAAATTGGTGTAGCTCCACTGATTCCAACTTAAACTAGGGGAGAATCTGGCCCAATGTTTTGCTTTTACTCTGTTGTTTTTCAAAGAAGCATTATTCCAAAGGTTTCCCTGGTCAGTGAGGAAGGGCATATGGTTTTATGAGCTCTGGCTTCTAATCATGTCTCTCTGTGTGGTCTTGAGCAAGCTATTTACCCTCATAGTAGTGCTTTAATTTCTCTCTGTCTAAAATGTGAGTAATCTTGCTTAACGAAGAAGGATCATTTGAGGTCTAATTAATGTTTGCAAAGTGTTTTGAATTCATTGTTCAAATTAGGACCCCCCAGCCAGAGTGCACAGAAGTGAATTAATAACAGGTAACTATACAGTTATAGGTCAGTAACTGCACAACATCCTCACACTCCAATTAGCTGAAACACTATACCATTTCAGTATAACTATGAGGTTTACACTGGATGAACTAAAATGTACACATTTTTTAACATAAAGAGCATAATCTAAATATGTTTGATATTAAATAGGTATATGGTTCAGTGTAAGTCCTGACTAACATCAGAGTCAGCACAATTCTGGAAAGGTGATATAAGGTTGGCTTTAAACCATTTTCACATACTCTCCTATCTGAGAGCATCCTCAGGACAATGCTAAGTTATGCCTCACTATCCACAGCCCTAGGCGTCTGCATTGTTAGCTGGGATGCTCCAATCATTCCCCTTTCCCCGCCATGCCCCACAGATAGGAGGCAGGAGTGAGGGGCTGTAGAAGTACACCAGCTCTGTACCACCCAAGGGTTTCCCATAGGCAAAGAAGATTCAGTGAGTCAGCTAAAATGCCTTTTGGCAACTTTATGCCGTCTCAGTGGCACAAAAGCAGTCATAGACTAAGCAAAGATATTGGCCAGCAACATATGAAAATCTAGAGCCCAGTCCTTACAGGCAGTGGTTTGGCAACTCCTATTATGACTGTTCCTACTGGTGCTCCTTTCAGTGCTTGTACAGCTTCCTCCAGGCTGCCATTTTCCAAGTTAATATCATTGACAAACATCAGCCGATCTCCAGGAAGAAGCCTGCCGTCTTGTTCAGCAACACCACCAGGAACCAACGAGCGGATTACAATTACAGTGTTTGCCGGGTCCACTGGGTCCTAATTGAAAGCAAAGTAAGGAAACCAGTTCACGTGCTTATTTTTAATTAATAAAAAGTTAGCAACCTGTATGGGCCAGATCCTGAGGTCCCGACTCAGTCCTTACTCAGGAAAACTCCAGATGACTCTTCAAAGTGAGCATACTTCAGTAACGGCTAAGAACACTTAGAAAAGACCTCTGGATTTGGCCCCATTATTATTTAGTCATTTATTTTGATACATAAAAGCACAAATAATTAGCCCTCACATGCACTGAGTGCTTTTACATCATGTAGTTTCACAGTAAAGCTACTGAATCATGGACTGCACTTCCCAGAGTAACAAATAATTACATGCCAGCAATTAAAAACAAACACCTTCCACAGTAACATCATCTCTCCAGCCCTCAACCTTCACATGTTCAAATGCCTGGGGATAAAGGCTTAGAAGGTTAACACATCTGGGCTCTGATGGACCAAAGGGTTTATTTAGAGTCTCCTTGCAGCTAGTAGTACCTGATCTCACTCAGTCATGAAGGGACTTTAGAATAAGAGAGGAGCCCTTATACGTGCATGAGACAGACATTTTAACAGAGACCAACACATGCCATTGTAAAGTAAGTTTATGAAGCACTTTATAAACAATCCAATACAAAAAGAGTAAAGTTTGCTTTTAAAAATATAATCCCCACTCCCTGACACACACATTTTAATTAAACGTACTGTAATCAAAGACCAAGAACAGGAACTTAATCTCTATAACAAAATCTAAAGTATCGGAGTTTTATACATTTGCATAATACTGCACAGAATCTCACAAGGAACATAGTTAGAACATCAGACGTTAATTTCCCACAATATGTTACTTTCTTTCCACTGTGCAAGCACAGTAGGATATTACATAATACAATGTAAGCTTTATTAATTCTAAAAGCTTAGTGGTTAAAACCCTAAATCACATAGTGGTACCAACACATTTAGCAACTTCAACTTAGATACCATAGCAACTTTCCATGCCAATATATTAAGTATTGGAAAAGATGCTAGCTTAGCACTACAAACTATACAACTGAAAATATGGAAACAAGTGACTCTTGAGAGTTAATATGAAGAAATGACAAGATCCCAGACAACCCGTGGGAATTAGTATGACATAATAAGGTAGAGATCCATGAGAGTGGTAAACAATACCATATAATAAATGTCTTATAGAGTATAATCTCTCTGGAGACATTACTTGAGTGGGAAGCAGCTTTCACAAGTTCCTCCAAGAACATTTATCTGAGATGGGACTGCATTTTACCTGTCACACTGAATATCTTCTCCCATTTCAAGGAATCTACTTACAGTTATCCCATTATTCAACATTAGGGTTGCTAACTTTCTGACCAAACAAAACCGAAAACCCTTGCCCTGCTCCTTCTCCTAGGCCCCGTCCCACTCGCTCCATTCCCCTTTCTCTCCATCGCTCACTCTCCCCCACCCTCATTAACTCGCTCATTTTCATCGAGCGTGGGAGGTGAAAACAACTCATGCTTATGTAACCGTAACTATAGTCAAAATTAAGAATTAACTGAAAAGTTGCTAGAAATAAAGACAAAACAGCTTCCAAATATAAAATATACTTTAAATTTAGCTCATCCTTCATATTCTTGAGAGAAAAGAAGCACAAATATTGTGAATGACTTTTCCATATTATACATGAGAACAGTATCAATTTAATTAAATCTCAAAGAACTAATAGAGATAAATATGAAATACGTTCATAGTAAATATCAAAATGTTCACATGAACTGTACATTTATCTGATAATCTCCAGAATCCAGAATATGGAACCATTATTAGATAATGTATTGCTATTAGTTTCCTTAACTGCTCACTATGTGAAGAAATACTGTGGGGGTGTATTTTCGAAGGACGCACCCTCTAGCCTACCCATAAGAAATGAAGTATGGGCATAATTTTCAACTGCAGTTGAACTCTGGGTGCAAACCAGAACGCTTGTGCCGCTCAGTACTTAACTGCAAGTGCAAATCACCTGGTTAGAACCCCTGAATACATTGAACTGTGTGCACAACTCATTGCACTCAAATAACAGGAAGCAGTGCTTTTTAAAAACCTAGCCCTTTATGTGAATATTTATTTATTTGTGCTGGACTGATAGTCTGTGCTCTTAATATATATAAGAGGAATGAAGAATATAGTTAATGAGATGTCTGAGTTAGATCCAGGAGGAGTATGAAAATTTTATTACCAGGTTACTCTAACATGAGAATATTGTCTGGTTTTCATTCACCTCAGATATAAAATATATATTTATAAGATGGATGGGCTCTACATTCAATACAAAATATTTTACCTTCTTCTGTTAAAATAAGGAATATAGATGTTACCTGGTAGTCTAATATGCTAAAGCCAAGTCCCATGCTCCCTTTCTCCAGCTCAACGTGTTGTATTTCTGTTTCCCACATTGCCAAAGGAGATCCTTGCACCTCGTCAATATTCTGACCTACATCAGCCATTTCCAAGCCAGTACCCTCTGTCTCTGAGGAGCCAATGACTTCACCAAGGTCTACATGAGGCTGGAAAGACAAAGAAAACCCACCACCCCATAATATTAATGTGGCACATGTGAAAATTCATGAATTACCTGTACCAAGTGATGCACACCAAAATAGAGACAAAAGCTCAAAGCTTATATTTCATTTTAAATGACGGTGCAGAATATCCAGGGAGTGTAACAAACAAAAGTATATAATAAACCTAATACAGAAGGATTAAACATCATTGCTCAAGTGTTTTAATATCAAAGTTACAAAGAGTCCTGTGGCACCTTATAGACTAACAGACGTATTCAAGCATAAGCTTTCGTGGGTGAATATCCATTTCGTCAGACGCATGTGGTGGAAATTTCCAGAGGCAGGTATAAATATGCAGGCAACAATCAGTCTAGAGATAACGAGGTTAGTACAAACAGGAAGGATGAGGCCCTCTTCTAGCAGTTGAACTGTGAACACCCAGGGAGGAGAAACTGCTTTTGTAGTTGGCTAGCCATTCATTTTTTGTTTAATCCTGAGCTGATGGTGTCAAATTTGCAAATGAACTGAAGTTCAGCAGTTTCTCTTTGGAGTCTGGTCCTGAATTTTTTTTGCTGCAGGATGGCTACCTTTAAATCTGCTATCCAGGGAGGCTGAAGTGTATCCAGGGAAGTTGAAGTGTTCTCCTACAGGTTTCTGTATACTACCATTCCTAATATCTGACTTGTGTCCATTTATCCTTTTATGGAGGGATTGTCCAGTTAGGCTGATGTACACAGCGAATGGGCATTGCTGGCACATGATGGCGTATATTACACAAACTTCACTCCTGTAATGGTTAGAAACCTTTAATTTCAAGCCTAAACTTGACGACACCCAGTTTATATCCATTTGTTCTTGTGTCAATACTGGTGCTTAACTAAAATAATTCCTCTCCTTTGTTGGTATTTATCTCTCTGATATATTTACAGAGAGCAATCACATCTCCCCTCAGCCTTCAATTGATAGGTTAAAAAAGCCAAGCTCCTCTCATAAGCTAAGTTTTCTATTACTCTGATCATCCTAGTGGCCTCTCTGCACCTGTTCCAGTTTGAATTCATCTTTCTTAAACATGGAAGGCCAGAATTGCACAATTTTCCAGATGAGGTCTCATCAGTGCCTTGTATAATGATACTAACACCTCCCTGTCTCTATCGGAAATATCTTTCCTGATGCATCCTAAGATGGCATTAGCCTATTTCATGGCCACATCATACTGCTGACTCAGTCATCCTGTGATTGACCAATACATCCAGGTTTTCCTCCTCCTCAATCACTTTCAACTTGCACTATTAAATTTTATCCCAGTTCTATTACTCCAGTTTTTCAAGTCCTCCAGATCTTGTATGATATTTCGGTCCTCCTCCATATTGGCAATACCTCCAACTTTGGGTCATCCATGAATTTTATTAGCACACTCCCACCTTTTGTGCCAAGGTCATGAATGATAATGTTAAATAAGATTGGCCCCAAGACCAATCCCAGAGGAACTCCACAAGTTAACTCCCTTCAGCCTGACAGTTCACCTTTCAATATGACTGACTGTAGTCTCTCCTTTAACCAGATCCTTATCTACTTTTCAATTCTCATATTAATCCCCATCTTCTCCAATTTAACTAATAATTTCACATGTGGAACCAAATCAAATACCTTACTGAAAGTCAGGCAGATTAGATCTACTGCATTTCCTTTGTCTAAAAATAAGTTATCTTCTCAAAAAAGGAGATCTACCTTTTCTAAAACCACACCATAATTACTGCTTACATCTATGTCCTTAACTACTTTCTTTTGTTCCAAGACCTTGCATACAACTGAGATCAAACTAAAAGGCTCGTAGTTCCATGGATCTTTCCCCACTTTCTTAAAAATAGGTTCCATAGTAGCAATTCTCCAGTCATAGGTTACAACCCTCGAAGTTACAAATTCACTAACAAATTCTTGCTATGGAGTTTCTCAGACCTTGACTCTGGAATTTTCCTTCAACAGGGATCAAATGGAGGTTATATCCGTTTCTCTTAGGGAATGATTAAGAGTACGATTCTGTCATGGATGTTACAGATTCCATGACTTTCTGAGACCTCCCATGACGACTTCTGTGGTGGCCAGCCTCAGGGCCGCCAGAGCAGCTAGCCAGCGATTGGCCCAGGGCTGCCAGAGCAGCAGCGTCAGGACTGAAGCAACAGCCATGGTTGGGTCAACACCCCCACACACACCTAGCAGGGGCAGCAGCAGCGGCAGGATTGGAACAACTGCCGGAGGTCAACCCCTGGCAGTGCTCCAACTGTTAGCTTCCCCCAGGCTATTTTTCAGTAAAAGTCACAGATGGGTTATGGGCTTTTGTAAATTTTTGTTTATTGCCCATGACCTGTCCCTGCGTTTTACTGAAAACACCCATAACAAAATCTTAACCTTAGGCATGTTGCAAAGCTATCGCTTCTTTTGCGTTAATCGGAGCTGGTAAGTTAGTATAAGTTTGGAAGGAAAGTTTGTCCTTTTCCATCGCTAATTTAAAACTATAATGGTCTTTCAAATCTTTGTACATGAAATCTTGTTGGTTTATAATAAGGTATATTTTATAATAAAAATAAATAAATGAAGCGCTGTTTTTAAATTAACAGTAGTACCTTTTCTGTGAGCTGAACCTCGGAGAGGGTCAGATTGTCCAACTCTGACTGACTGATGGGTGGAGCAACGGGACGGCAGCAGACCATTGTAACTTTGATAGGCAGCTCTTTTAAAATATTTACCACATCCTTGTGATTTTCCCCAAGCAAAGATATTTCATTCACCTGAGGAAAAACAGAATAAAAACACATTCAGTAGAAATACAAAGAATAAAAATCAGAATAAACTTGTTAGCATGGATTTACAGATTCTAAGGCCAGAAAGGACCACGCTGATCATCTAGCCAGACCTCCTACATAACAGAGGGCACAAAACTTTCCTAAAATAATTCCAGTTGAACTAGAGGGTCTCTTTTAGAAAAGCATGCAATTGTGATTTTAAAATTGCCAGTGATAGAGAACTTACCACAATACCTGGTAGATTGTTCCAATGGGTTGTGAACCTGGCCCTTTTTAAAGGAAACAAGCAGGGGGAAGCAGGTGAGAGAGGCAAAGAGAAAGAGAAAGAGAGAGAGAGAGAGAGAGACGCAACCTCTTGTACCTAAGCTACTACTAATTTATAGTTACGTAATCAGTAATTCTTTATCATCAGGATGAAGTCTAATATAGAATTCTCTCCTTCCCCCCAATGTTGGACACAACACTGCTTGAGTTAGGAAACTGATCTATAATATTTAGAAATAGCAAGTATGTTTTAATATGTCACTCAGACTGAAGTTCCCCATGATCTCACAATTTTTCTTCCTATACAGGCAGGCCCCTAAGGAGCTAGTCATCCTATTCCCTAGGGCAGTGTTTCCCAAACTTGGGATGCCGCTTGTGTAGGGAAAGCCCCTGGCAGGCCGGGGCGGTTTCTTTCCCAGCCCTGTCCGCAGGTCTGGCCAATCGCGGCTCCCACTGGCCGAGGTTCGCTGCTCCATGTCAATCGGCCCAGCCCACCAGGGACTTTCCCTACACAAGCGGCGTTCCAAGTTTAGCAAACACTGCCCTAGGATGATTTTGTGGTCTGTCGCAAGACTCAATTACTACCCCATCCTGTGCTTTCTCTCTTAGAATGCTGATCCATAAGCATTCAAAATCATTTTCTTCTGAGTTGTCAGTGACTCAGAAACAGGTATTGCCATTTTTGACATAGAGAGCCACTTCCCAACCACTTTTGTTTTGTTTCCCTCCTAAATAGGTTATAAGCATTGATTTTAATATTCTAGTCAAGCACATCATCCCACCAGGTTTAAGTAATACCAGCTAGATCAAATTGATGCTCATAGACAAGCAATTCTGATTCCTCTTGTTTGTTACTCAAGCTCCCAGCATCAGTGTACAGCCAATTAAAGGATTTCTTCTCTTCAGTTCCTTTGGTTTTCTGATTTGTGCACAAATATATCAATATAGGACCCAATCCTACTTCCACAAAGGTTCATTGAGCAGGCTCAGATCCAAAATAAGCTTTAAACTGAATAGTCAAAAGTGGGTAATAAGTTTGGTCATTTCACAAAAACCACGTATTCACATCATAAACCATCATAAGTTTTAGCTTGAATAGGACTCTTCTCTGGAGAGAGCCCCCCCAGGAGAGGAAAAGCAAAGATATGGCAGGTAAAAATTGAACATTAGCAGAGCTAGGTAGGAACAGAAGCACTATGTATGGACCAAGAATCAATCTTATTGTTCTCTTGCCTTCGTAAAAACCAAACTTATGTCAATTTTTTTAAATTACGTTTTTACTAAATCCAGAATTTTTGTATACTTCTTGGCCCATTACACACTGTATCTTTGAAAATTCAACAAGCATCTGCTCATTTTTTTATTATTTTATTTTATTTAAAGAACTGTATGTTACAAGAGATGCTACATGAGAAATTAGGCCACCTTTTCAGAACCTTGCTATATAAAGGAGCAAAGATAAAGTGGTAATTCTCCCTTACTTCCAGCAGTTCATCTCCACTGAACAGTTTGCCACATCGTCCAACTGGCCCTTCTGGTAAAACAGATCGGATGAAATGATGTCCCATTGCAGCTTCCAAGCTTATTCCTAACCCGCTGCTTTCACTGAATTTGTTAACTTCAGCCACCTAAAAAGATTGAGAAAGTTATTTTTCAGTCAAATTCACATACAAAGAAACAGTTTTAAAAGGGAAATATTAAACTTGTAGTTTAAAAGCAGAATATATCTAACAAGTTCACTCATTTGAAAGAGCATCTTTGCTCATTAGTTTTACATCAAACACAAGATGGAATCACCACAGAAGTTGAAAGGAAGCAGCCAGCTGTAACTTCCCATTTTACTTAGAGGACTACAACTGGTGGTAGCAAAGACTACTCTATAGATGAAATGTATCCAGGTGGAACTCCAAACAAATGGAATGAAGGCTAAAATCAAAGGGCTCAGCCTAGCAGAAATTATGCAGCTGCAAAGGCTAATACAGTTTTTTGAAAAGGAATGTCTTCTATGCTTGCAGTGTTGTTGTAGCTGTGTTGGTCCCAGGATATATGAGAGAGAGAGAGAGGGAAGACGGGAGAGGTAATATCTTTTATTGAACCAACTTATGCTGATGAAGAGACAAGCTTTCAAGCTCCACAGAGCTCTCCCCAGACGCAAAGAACAACTTGTTGGAGCTTGAAAGCTGGTCCAATAAAATATATTTCCTCACCGACCTTGTCTCCCTCAGGTCTTCTACACAACAGACATGGATTCACAATTAGGTGTTCCACACAGACACTTCTCTACTGAAGCTCTGTAAAATTAAATTTACTACATTTGTAGATTGCCAGCTGTACTAGTCAGTGAATGGGGGTGGAGAGACTGGAGCCATGGCCCAAGCTCCTGCTGCCCTGCATGCTCCTCTGAGGTGCTGCATACTTCCAGGGAGTACAGAGGAGAAAAAAGTCTTCATAATTTCCTGAGCACAGAAACTGAAATGCTGGCTACCCCTACACTGGGTATACAAGAAGGGAGGATCTTTCCACCTAAATTCAGTACATACTATTTTCACAACTGCATATACCAAGGGTTGGCAACCTTTCAGAAGTGGTGTGCCGAGTCTTCATTTATTCACTCTAATTTAAGGTTTCGCGTGCCAGTAATACATTGTAATTTTTTTTAGAAGATCTCTTTCTATAAGTCTATAATATATAACTAAACTATTGTTATATGTAAAGTAAATAAGTTTTTTAAATGTTTAAGAAGCTTCATTTAAAAATAAATTAAAATGCAGTGCCCCCTGGACCAGTGGACAGGACCCGGGCAGTGTGAGTGCCACTGAAAATCAGCTCGTGTGCCATCTTCAGCACACATGCCATAGATTGCCTGCCCCTGGCATATACAAATAGTGTAACTGCTTGTACTAATGGACAGTTACATAAGTACCTGGTCATTATCACACAAAATTACCCCTTTAGCCAGTACAAATGCAGTCACTGTACATAAAAAGTTACATTGCAATAGAGCACACATTTTAGAGCGTATACTTGTGGGCACGCAATTTTGAAAAATCAGTCCCTTCACTGATTGTTTTCATTGTTTATTATAAATGCCTCATGCAGTAGTTTGATCATTATACCAATCAAAAAAATTCACTCATTACAGAGTGGATGGAGGGTCCTAAGTAGAGTTGAGTGAACAACTGATTGTTCAGTTCAGTGGCTGACCAAAAATCTGAAACAGATATGGTTCGTTTTGAACCAAAACTGCATATTTTCATTTTTTCTTAACAACACGAAAACCTTTTATTCGAGTTGAACAAAACATATGGAATGCTGATTTGAATCAATATTTTCAAAATGAAATGATGTTTCATTTCCAAAATGCTGTTTTGAAATTAAGTGTAAAATAGATTGTTCAAAAATATCAAAGCATTTTGACACTTCGGAATTTTTCTTTTGCATTTGGCCAAAATTATTCACTAAATTTGTGAATTGTTTCAGCACCCAAAAAATCCATTTTCCAGCAAATAGTAAATTTGCTCAGAAGCCTGCACTTATTTTTGTTTGTCTGGCTTACTGCATAAAAATGTATTTAGGAAAAATTAAATCTTTACATTCCGCATTTAAAATGAAAAAAAAAACAACAACCACACTTTGTGAGTCGGTAGTTTAAAATGCAAAATTGAATGCAGTAAACGTTACAGGAAAGCACTAGAAAAAACATAATAGTAATAATTACGGGTTACATACCACTATCTCATAATTTGTACCCATAATCCTCTGCCATTTATTCTGCAATACTGCTTCTCCTGTGGAAGTTAGCCGGAAACCTAGAAATTGTATTGAGATTATTACAATGAAAACCTGATAATCTTATTTCTATAGTAAGTAAAGTACCTGGACTGTGGCAACACTTTCACAGTTTTCCATAATATTGAAAATACTATCATACATTATTTAAAAGTGCAACACGCGTTTCCTCCCCAGTTTTAGATTTAGCATACAGGAACATTAGCAATTTTAACATGGAAAAAAGGGCTGGAAAGACAGTTTGCGCTATTACAACTTTAGAGTTGCACCTGCAGCACACAAACATTTTGTCTATGTAACATACATGCCAAATTATTTTTAATACTACTTATACTATTTGTTTCTATTGCTGCTCTTAGTAGTATATTTCAAACATTACACATTTGCAGAGTGGAGACCGCATACTAAAATTCCTTCAGAAAAACATCTTTTTAGCTTACTTTTGTGTCTCTGTTTTTTGTATTTAACACTAGCACAAATAGCCTTCAACACCTATTAAGCTTTATTCCATTCAGTGCTATGTATGCTTCAAGGAGCTTCTTTCAACTCCTCTCTTCCAAAGGATGCAGTCCCCACTTATTTGACTTTCCTGAATAACTAAGACCCTCGAGGTCTCTCTCTGATTACCTTCTACCATGCCATCCCCATTTCTATTAAAGGAGAAACTGCAAGTACCTTCTACCTTTTTATAACATTTCCTCACAGTTCAAAAAAGTGGGCTAAGACTAACAGTGGTAGCTCTAAACGCTGTTTTTACCCATTACACTGACTGACACTTTCAGTTTAATAAAAATATTATATCATAGGTATATCTAAATTATACTATTGCATGCTGATGTAAAATGAAAACTGGTAGCAGTAAGATATAGTATAAAGCTTTAAACATATGTTTTTCCCAAACACATGAAGTCCAAACAAAGAGCTGGAAGTATAGGTCAGAAAAAGACCTAAGGATGACTCCTGGGGCAATACGTTCAAAAGTAGCCTCAATCCAACGTCATACTGTGGAGGGACAAGTTATAAGCATGCCCCAAATGTCTGAGTCTCACACACACACACAGAGCATGTGAGCCAGTTTGATGTTTACATACCTAAGGTGCTGATATTGCAAACTGCTCCTTATGAGCGAGCACCTGTGCGCACGTAGAGCAGCTTACATGACAAGAGCCTAAGTACCCAATTCACAAACATTTCAAGCCCTCAGAATTTGGAGCACAAATTTAGAGGCTGCTTTTGAAACTGTGGTCCTTAGAGGGCAGTGGAAGAATAAAATTCCTAAGTCAAATTTTCTTCATAAAAAGAGAAAACACATACATCAGAGGTTATGGGAACAATAAAGGCTTTATAAGAAAAGAAGAAGGGGGCAAAAGAGGAGAATGCTGGGAGAAACAGTCATGTGCTAGGCAAGGCAGCAAACTCCAGTCACTCTAACATGATCTAAAATTTATATGCAACTGAAAACTACAAAGAAACAGCAGCTTTCTGTTCATTTTTTTCTCATTTAAACTGATTCAATTCTAGGAAGGGAAACAACAGTGTTTAGATAAAAGAGTTAACAAAACACAGACAGAGAGTTGGATTCGCATAATGATACTGAGGGTATGGCTACATTAGAAATTTCAAAGCGTTGCCCCGGCAGCGCTTTGAAGTGTGAGTGTAGTCAGAGCCGCAGCGCTGGGAGAGAGCTCTCCCAGCACTGCTTGTAAACCACATCCCTTAAGGGTGTAGCGTGAAGCGCTGGGAGCCGCACTCCCAGTGCTGCCGCCCTGATTACACTGACACTTTACAGCGCTGGGGTGTTTTTTCACACCCCTGAGCGCGAAAGTTGCAGCGCTGTAAAGTGCCAGTGTAGCCAAGCCCTGACACAAACCAATGAGAATCTAGAGTGACCAAGCAAAAGCTAGGATACCAAAGCTACAAAGATTGAATTGTTAGTAGAATACTAAGAACATATTCTCCAAACATGGATGCTAATGACAGGCTCATATCAAAATCCCAGCTTTAGTTGCCTAATGGAGCTAGGTTCTCAACTCTCATCAACTTTCAATGGGAAATGGTTCTCTAATTCCCTCAGGCTACTTTAAAAACTCTAGTCTATATTTAGGCACTTAAATAAAAATAAGGCCAAATATTTTCCCAAGATCAGAAGACTCAGTTGGGAACGAAGCATCTCAGTGGAACTTCTTAAAAATAAATAAATGAATAAATCTGATCATCTATCTAGAAAGACAGAAAGCAACTGACAGAGAACTCAGAAAAGTAGTAAATTAAATTAGAGAATTAGCTGGGATGGCATTTTTCAGCTGCTCCCTAGATATGGAATGTACAGAACGGTTACATGCCAATCAAGAAACTGTAAGAGCTGGATATTAGATAATATAGCCTTCCATAGCACATCAGTGAGACTAGCAGCTCAAGAGATAGAAAGAATGGAAGACAGAAAATAAGAATTTCAGGAAAGAGAACAGGAAAGTCACAGTTTTCCAATGAACAAGAAGTGTCTCAATTTCAAACACTATCAGGGAATAGAGACCTCCAAAATAAAGGCAGTTTAGTAGATATATCACAGGGAAGTCTATCACAAGAATTACAAGTGTTGGATGGTCACAGAAGGTTGGAATGAAATTGCTTAACATGAAAAATAAAGAATTGACTGAGGTAAGACCAACTGGAATTAGTTTACTAAACTAAAAGGCTATTTGCCAAAGCAAAACTGCCTCACGTTTTGCCTTAAACACTGAGGCGTTCATCTTAGTCTTAGGTATATACAATTACACTCAATGACAATACTTGCTTTCATACAACCAGATTTTGGAAACTCTCTTCCATTGTCCACTCGTATAATCTGAGACATGTACTGCAGTTAACACTGGGGAACCTGTACAAAATGATTGTTTTTTATGTAAGCACATACCAGTGCATTTTCACAGGAAAAATTCTATTGAATATTAAGAACCTGCTTCTTGTTGTTTACTGTCCTCTCCAGTGTGTACCACACCAACACTGCCCGGCAGTGGTGGAGATCCCTGCTCTCTTCCACACTGTTCTGGAAAAGAAGAAGAAGATCCTCAGCCATTCTATGCATTTTAATGCTCACCAAGATCTCTGCCATGCCATCCTGTAAGGTGCTAAGTGACCAAACTACCACAGGGGGCAACACAGAGAAAGAGCGTCTCAATGCCTTGTAGGATCTGGCTCTGTATTGCAGTGTTGAAGAAATGGTTGCAGGATGTGGTGCATTTAAAAAGAAGTTTTGTTTTCTTTTAAATGTTGTTTTTTTATGAACAGTTTTCAATAAAAGAAGAAAATGTCCATAAGTTGCTAGATCCATTACTGTTACTTGGAGGTATAAGGACATGATTGCTGGATTCTGAGAACATGCAACTCTCATTAAGATTAATCTACCAACTCTATTTTTTTTTTTGTCAAGGAGCTGACACTGATCTATATAGTCACATATCTTTTTGGCCCTGGCTAATTCAAAGACTGCCTCTTCCTTTATGTGCCGCTATGGCAAATCGAGATTAACTAAACTGCAGTCACCAGGCTTGAAAGTCCATGGGCAGTAAGAAGGAGGGCCTTTGGCCATGCAATTTATTTTCTTTATGGCTTCAGCTGAGCCTGAGGAATGCTAACCTACAAGACACAGTGTAAAAGTCTTCTGTTCTCTCAAGATTTTGCATGAAGGCCATGATTATGGTTTAACTTGTGAGTCGGTATCTATTTCTGTTGATAATAATTAATGAATTAAATGAGCTTTTTTAAGAATTCTTCACATGCATACACAGCCTATGTGATGGGTACTGCATCATCTAAAATATTAACAAATTACTGGTAGTACACATGCATCTCAAGAAGTGAATACATTAAATAATGTTAGGTGCTTCCATTAAAACCTTGCTAATCTGCATTTCAGTCACTGGCAAGCCTTAGTATTTACAGGGACTTATGACCTGGGTACACCTGAAGCACTGTCCAAGACAGACATCAATTGTCCAGGATATGCCCATTCTCTCCCCACACATCATTCCCCTTTTATACCCTCTGCCCTTATACTCTTGAGATTTACCTCTGCTCACTGCAGAAGGTACGTCTTTGCTAACCCTACTTGTCCTTGTATGTAGCTTCGCTCACACTTGAGCATGACACAACTTTGCACTCACTGCCTCAAGTTCTTGCTTCATGTGAAAGACCAAAGCCTTAGTGCAAACCAGCAGAAACTAGTGCACAGATTTCAAAATCTGCTTCAGCAATGTTAGGAATAATGCCACTGATTCTCAAAACTGATTAAAATGTACCGGGCTGAATTCATCCCTCGTGAAGCAGCACTGAACTCAATTGAGTTACACTAGGAATTAACTAGGCTCAACATGTCCAGTTCATATCCTATGAAGAAAAATATTTCCAGCTACCTTACAGCAAAGCCAGTTTTAATTACCTTTGGCTGTGCCGTTATCCATAGTTTGGAAAATTAAGTCCTTTTCAACAGCAGCAGTGAAGTCCTCATGGGGCTGAATGTGATTTTCCTGCTTAAGTCCTCTTCTGATCAAAGTGAGTCGAACTGTTTGTCCTGTGTGCCGCAAAACCTCTACTGCTTGTTGGTTGGTAAAACCCTGAAGATTTGTTCCATCCACCTGAAGGATTAAACATCTCATTAACCAGCAAGCCACTACACAGATAAAATATTCAGAAAAAATAAATCACATTTTTCTCCAAGGCAAAATAAAATGCCAAGGGCACTACTTGTTTAATCTGAGCACAAAACAAGGGGAGGACAGAGGAAAAAAAACCCAATGCCACTGTGCCCTGATCTACACCAGGCACTGTGCCTATAATAGCCCACTACTACTACCGCCATAATAGCAATGGTGAAAGCAGACTCCTGATGGCAACCAGTATTCTTAGCCCTTTATCATGTTGACCTACTCTGAGCAGGGTTACATAGCAAAGCACTTAGAATGGTGGTGGGCCTCCAGAAGCTTTGTTCACACTAGGGCTTCCAACAGTCTGGAAAGTGAATGTAAAAAAAAAAAAAACAAGTCAAGAACAAAAGTCCTCTGTGATTACTGGGTTAGGGCAAGAGATAAGAAGGAAAGAATGGAAACATCTCTTAGTCGTCTAGGAATATTCCTATTATATGCAATATTTAAAACTTCAAAACCTCTTCCCTGTTTATTCGCTATTTATCAAAGCTTCACAGAAATTAGATACGGAAAAGATGTTTTACTCTAGGCCATCAAATCCAGTCCCTCAGCCAATCAAGGATTACATTACGTTTTTTGTCCAGTCCACAGTTTTTAAAGGGCTGAGCAATGGGGCCTACACAACTGTCACTGTGAAACTCTTCTACGGTCTAACAAGCCTAAGTTTTCTTTTCTCAAATTTATTCCATAACTCTTAGTAATATACTCTTCCTCTTCCCCCCCAAGACCTAAACACCCTAAACTATTCCTCTGTCTGCTACCTTTATCTTTCAAAAGCTTACCAGTGAAATCATATCCCTTCACTCTAGTAATGGTCTTATCTACAGAATATACATACTTCATACTCAAGTTATTTTAATTGTGTGTATGCATGTGCGCATGCACATACTGTAATTTCCTTCTCCTCTTTCTTTGCACATAGCTAAGAGGCCAGTTCTGACATCTTCAAGACAAAAATGATTCCTGCATTTGTATTCTGAATCCCCCTGCACAATACATCTTATGAAAAACCTTTAAAGTTTAAAAAAACCTTCCAGCCTTTCACCCTTAATATCAGTATTTTTTAAAAGATTCTCTTTCATCTCAGTGCTGCTAAAGAACTGTAGTGGCATATTTTATTAGGTCTGCTTGGAACTACTGAACAAGCAAGTATTTTGTAGAAATAAAGAACTCTCTATTGCCAAGAGAAAACAAAGTGTCATTGATTTCTTTCAAAACAAGGGGGAAAAAATCCCCACTTATTTATATAGCCAGCATGACCAGAAAGATAGTGTGACAAAATATTCAATCAAAATGAATGAGATGTCATTTCACACCCAATCTTTATCTGTTTGAATAAGTATTCTAAAATGATACTAGCATATCTACCAAAAATAACAACAACAACAAAAATCGTCCCACAGTAACAGGAGAGATTTTCTCATGCAAATAACTTCACATTCTCAGAGTTGGCTGTATAAGTCTTATCTCCGTATTTACTTACAGCTATAATTTGATCGCCAATATGGATTCTACCATCATGTTCAACAGCACTGCCTTTCGTAATGCTTTTCACAAAAATACCAGAAGGTTCTGGGATTTTAAAAAAGAAAAAAGTTATTTAATACCAAAGGTTGTCCAAATTCTGTAACAATATTTCCTTCCCCTGCTCCTAAAAAAAAAAAGTGGTATCAAAGTGAAGTAAGGAAAAAGCCATAAAGGAAGTGTAGATTTTAATTATAATACACCCATTATTCTTTTCATAAAATTATCAGTGTTTTCATCCCAAGTGTTTAGCTATCCAAAACCCCCATTTCCTTCCATGAAAGCAGGACTAGACCTTTTACAGTAAGCAAATATTCTAACCACGACTGACAAAACTGACTATAAAAACTCCACAGAACCCTTGCTACAGGTCTGACCTAACCCCAAAAGGCAAGGAAATTTAGCATGCATCCCGCATACATCCACTGGTTTGTTTATTATAAATATGACAAAGCCACATGCTTCCTTTTCTATTATATTTTTAAAAAGTCTGAATGAACAAATATGTGCTTGGCTTTCCTAGGGTGACCAGACAGCAAATGTGAAAAATCAGAACGGTGGTGGGGGGTAATAGGAGCATATATAAGAAAAAGACTCAAAAATCATGACTGTCCCTATAAAATCGGGACATCTGGTCACCCTAGGCTTTCCAGAGGGAAGAACTTACAAATGGAAAAAGCTGCCTATCTAAATTAGGACAGCATTGTAACTAGACATGGGCAAAAAGAGGAGTTTCCATTCCAAAGAAAATTTTGCATTTGCAAAAAAAATATTTCATTCCAATTTGGAATGAAAAATCAGATATGCAAAATTTTCTGTAGGAAGAACATTTTCAAAAAATTCTGTTTCAGAAGGACCAAAACAAAGTTTTTCAGAAATTTCCAATCCTGGCTCCACTAAGCCCAATGAGCCATGGAGCCAGAGGACTGAGTGAGCCACAGGAACTACAGACGGAGCTACCAAGGAGCTGCACAGTCTGGGAGTCCAAGCCACCTGCTGCCCAAGGAGGCAGGGAGCTGTCTGTCTGGGAAGCCAGCTGAGCAGCCCAGAGAGCTGGACAGCCTGCCTGCAGGCCTGGTTTCTACCAAAAGTTTCAGTGGCATTGACACATTCCTGTGGAATGTTTCTATTCTCTCCAATCAGTGTTTTCCAATGGAAAACTGTTCCATCAAAAAAAATTTCAATCAGCTCTACTTCCAATCTGCCTTGGCATAGCTGGAATTCATGTCTTAACCCACCCCCAAAACACCAGACAACAGATAGCACAGGGGCACTGCACGCAAATAGGGTGACCTGCTAGCCGCTGCACCACATGGCTCCCTGGTTGGGAAGCAACCAGTATGTCCGGCTCCTAGCCCTAGCTTAAAGAATGGCCAGGGTGGTCCGCATGCTGCCCCGCCCCACACGTGTAGCTTCCATTGGCTGAGTCAAGGCAGGGGAGGAATTAACACAAACTCAACTCCCAAGTGCTCAGCAGGTGGCTGTTGAGGGGTCACGTGGTGCATGCCTCATCCGCTGCTGCATGGCTCTCTTCTCCTCATGATCCTCGTGTGGCTGGGCTCAAGCTGAGGTGCGTGCCCTGCGGCACACCAGGGTCTGTCTGTCGCCCCATTGCCAGCACCCAGGAGTTCCAGGTATGTGTATCCCTGTCTCCAAGTGCTGGGAATGGAGCTGCACCACCATCCCCTGTCTGTGCATCCCTCCCTGTCCCACCCCACCGCACCACCCCCGTCGCCCTCACTACATCCCTCACTGTCCCACCCCCTGTATCTCCATCCCCCTCCCTCACTGCATCCCTTCCCCATCCCATCCTGTCCTGCCCCACTACACCTCCCATCTCAGCCCTGTACCCTTTATAGCACTCTCTCACCCATCCTCTCCACATCCCAAAGTTGCCCCCCTCATGTCCCTCATGCCCCACAGCCCTGCACCCCATTCACCTCCATACACTGCTGCACTCCCATTATGTCCCAATACACCCCTATGTCCCCCACATCCTCATGCACCTGTAGTCTTCTGCCCCCCTACTGCATCCCCATCCACCCCACATACTCCTCACATCCCATTGTCTTTCCTTCACTGTCCCCTCTCACCTCCATCCTGTTGTCACTCTTGGCCTCTTTCCCTCCCCATCCTATTTCACACACACACACACACACACACTTTTCCCCTCCAGCCCACCTCCTCCCTTCCCAGCTGGGTGATTTAGGCACCCATGGAAAAGTGTATGAAAAAGCATCTCTGTGTAGGCAAGTGTGTGCATGCATGCGCTATATGTGTGTAAGAGACTGTGTGTCTTTGTGTAGGGAGGTGCGTGTATTGCACGTGTGTATACCTGTGTGAATAAAATTTTCTGCCTAATTCTGACTTTTATTCCTTTTGATGGCTTGCGCACAAAAAAATTGATGACATCAAATATGTATTTATTCATTTCATAACAAGAGAAGGGAACTCTAAAAGAAATGTATTATTTCTTTAAAAGTGAATGTTGTTGACTAGTAATTGCAGAAGAGCCAATTTATCATACATTTCTCCCCACAGTTGTCTATCTCCATTATAAACTCTTTGTTGTAGACTCTTTCTTTTTATGTGTATGTCCAGCAACTACCACCCTGGAGTCCTGATCTTAGATGGGGTCTTTAGGCACTAAACAACAATTGTAATATTAAATAATGTGGAAGTATATGTGTCAGGGCATGCTAGATGTGCACACAAGAATACACATGTATATCTGCAGGTAGACGTGGAAGTCAGTTTCTGCAGATTTATTTATATAGGTATCCGGACAGATGTGCATTTCTGTGGTTGTGCTCTATAGATGTGTATTTGAACTTCAGGAGTGGACCTTTAATGGGCCCATTGCAACTGTGATAATGTGTGGCCCTAATTCCACACATAAAATTACAGCAACCTTAGTGAACAAAAAATATGGAGCTGGTTACAAAAAATGGGAAGAGGGGAAGGAAAAAATTATGAAAACCTTTGTGAAATTTCTTTTTTTTTTAAATCCCTTTTTGACTTTCTTGCTGCCAGCTCTAGCATTCTGTAACAAATGAATCTGAATTTAGCATAATACATCTGTAAAAACGATTAATATGCCTCTTTGGTCCTGGCAGTGAAAATGAGCAGGTGAGAGAAGGTGAGGGAGAGCAAGCGACGGAGGGAGGGGGGATGGAGTGAGAAGGGGCCGGGGCCTCGGTAAAAGGGCAGAGCTGTGGGTGGGGCAAAGACATTCGGTTTTCTGGAATTAGAAAGTTAGTAACCCTATACACAAAGCGGGACTAAAATCCACGTGTTTCACACTTTCATGATTGAAAATTATAATCTCCATATCTGTAGACTAAAATCAGAGGATAAATGAATTTCCTAAATTGTTATTTTAGCAAAACACTTACTGCATTTTGCAGAGGAGCATTTAAAAATGTTCCTTTTTAAAAAGTGGGCCTTGCTTTTCTCAATAATTCTTTGGATTCACTATCTAAATGACAGTCTCCATCCACTCCAAACACCTCACACACACACAATCTGTCAGCTGCTTCTATTCTCCAATGCTGCCATCCTGTCTCCCTTAGGCCTGGTCTACACTACGCGTTTAAATCGATTTAAAAAGCATTAAATCGATTTAACGCTGTACCCGTCCACACTACAACGCTCTTTATATCGATATAAAGGGCTCTTTAAATCGATTTCTGTACTCCACCCCGACGAGAGGAGTAGTGCTAAATTCGATATTAACATATCGGATTACACACCAGGCAGTAATTCGCATTGTGCCATGCCAGGTCCGAGGCCACATCGATTTCTGAAAGCGTTGCCTTATGGATAGCTCTGCCGTAGCTACCATGTATTCCTGCAGTCTCCCCCGCCCCTTGGAATTCTCGGGTTGAATCATATTGTCCTGCGGGTGGTTCTGGGTAAATGTCATCATCATCATCCTTCCTCCCGGAAAACATCAGCTGACAATCCTTCAGACGCCGTTTCCTCGATGCCCGTGCAGAGACGCCATAGCACGCAACCATGGAGCCCCGGTTCAGCTTTTTTTTTCGGCACCGTATGTTGTACTGATGCCGAGGAAGAGAGAGGCAAACTCCAGCGCTACACAGCAGCATTCACATGTATTGCTTTGCCTGATAGCAGAGATGGACAGTTGTCTATACCGCTACTGCCGGGATAAACTAGCAATCGAGATGACGGTTAGCCCCCCTCGACTGTCCGCTGCTATCATGAGTGTCCCTGCTAAAGCGGCCGCGGTCGCAAGACGCAAAGCAAATTGGGATCGGCTCATTGGGCATGAGTCAATCCCCTATGTTCTAAACGTAGAAGTCTCCTCCTGAATAAGGGGCAATGTATTAGACGGAACCAGTGGAATCAGAGCACAGCTGCTACCGTGTCAGTACACGGGGTGCCCTGCAACAACGCCCGACCGTTGCTCCCTCCCCCCCCAACTCCTGGGCTAAGCCGTGGCAAGTGTCCCCCCCTCCATTTGTGCCTGAAGTTAATAAAGAATGCAGGAATAAGAAACAGAGACTTGTTAGTGAGATAAAATGAGGGAGCAAGCCTCGCGCCGGGGCTATACAGTCCCAGGCAGTAACGGATATCTTTCTTTACACAGAAAGGGAGGGGCGGATGAAGCTCAGCCCCAGTTGCTAGAATGAAGACAGTTACCAGGCCGTTCTGTCCATTACTGGGGTAACTGGGAGTCATCCAGTTTTACCCAGGCACCCCCAGCCAGCCTCACCGGACCAGCCAGGAGCACTCATGGGCTGATCTGGCAGACGACAGAGTATCAGTATATATGTACCCTCACCACCGAGGAGGGGCAGAGAGCGGATAGGGCGCCTCACAGCTGCAGCAGCATCACGTCTACTCCAGCAGCATCGTACACATATGTGACATTG
>NC_133774.1:110583691-110604191 GCF_003597395.2 Chelonoidis abingdonii | reverse complement strand
TGGAGTCAGCTAGCCCCCGTCTGCTATTGGAGAAGACATTTTACCTAACCGGTTCCTGTCACATCTTACTGGGTAGTAACTGGGAGTCAATCCCACGTTTTTACCCAGGCACCCCCAGCCAGCCTCATGAGGCCAGCCAGGAGCACTCATGGGCTGATCTGGGACGACAGACTATCAGTATATTGTACCGTCTACCACGAGGAGGGAGAGAGGAGCGGATCCGCTTCTTCCACTGAGCGATGCAGTCATCGTTTCTTATCCACAGCATTGGACAGGAGCATAATCGAGTAGGCTGACATTGCAAAGAAGTTCAACAAGAAGTGTGATTCCTTTTCTTTCTTCCAATGGGGGGAGGGACTAGGGACTGTTCCGCCTGTACACGCCCGTGCACTGTGTTGTTGACATTTCGACATATTGGCGATCAGCAAGATTGCTCTCTTACTTTCTCAGAAGATCTGCTGGGTTGGCTGTGTCGGATAGCTAGGGAGTACTCTTTATTTCCACCCCTCCAACTACCGGATCATGAGGTTTCCATATATGGTCGTCTGGCTTCCCGAGTGTACACATGTCACGCGCGGATGTTGTATCCTGGAAGATTATTTTTCAACGCTTTTGGCATTCAGTAGTTCTGTAACGGTAGCTCGCTCTGATACAACGATTTGTTCTCCCTACAGTTGCTCAGAATCTAGTATCTCCCGTACGGTCCATGTGAGATGCTCCTTTTGACTTTGAGACTGCTCCGCCACCCGTGCTGATCGCGCTCATGCTGGGCAACAGGAATGTAATTCAAAAAGTTTGCCGGGGCTCTGTTTACCCCTGCAGACTGCATCTCGTTGAGTTTCAGATTGCTGTCCAGAGGCTGGGTCAGTGGTTGCATGTGTGTACTCGTCCAGAGGCCATACTCGTCTGATTTCCGTTCCCACTAGACCGTTATCGATTATGTGTGGCCGCATGAAATCGAATTTATAATATCAGTTTTATAAAACCGATTTTAGCTAATTCGATATTATCCCGTAGTGTAGACGTGGCCTTAGTCACCTGCTCCACTCTTCACAGAGAACATAGGAGCCAGGAAGGCCAGTGAGGTTATAGAGAATATGCTCTGAGGGATAACTGGCAGGCAAGCAGGGACATTGGATGGTGAGCAGGAACATGGGGGTAGGAAGAAAGAGCAGGCCTTGGGGAGGCATAAGGAGTTGATTACAGCTTTTGTGGAAGCTGGAGTATTAAACATGGATATATAATTGAGGAAAGAGGGTTTTTCATTGGGTTATGTGTGTTAGAACGGTCCACAGCTTTGCAGAAGGTCTGGGATTGGGGGAGAGGGGAAGTTGAGTGCCTTTGTTCTAGGGCAACACAGCTAAAAGTCTCCCAAGTGCTGCTGCCTCAACATACCATGCAATGATAAAGGAGCCTGTTAGCTCCACACCAAAAATGCAATGTAGTTTGCAAGGGCTAGTCAAGGACTCAGATAGTGATCTCCCAACTTTTTAAAGGTGTGTTGGTGCTTCTGTGCAACCAGGGCTATTCTTTAACAATGGGTTTTGGTTGGAGGAATAAGTAAGTTAATCAATCATTCCCCTAGGCAGTAAGATTTCCTAGTATACCAAGGTGCAATGGAGCAATTCAATTAGCAACATTTCAGACACACATCCTTGCTTTTGTGAGTCAGATATCAAACCCACAACATGTTCTACACTTGAAATTTAATTTGTATTTTTAAAGGTGATAATAGGTGGTGCTAGGAGAAGGGGAATACAGAAATTGTGCTCCTTCCTTGCTATGGCAATTGAGGCTTTTTTTGATCTGATAGACCATAAGATTTAGTCAGGATGTCTGCATTACTACTCAAAACCCTCAAAACCCTCAAAAGGGATGAGGATAGTGATTACTGTACTAACAAATGTTTCATATTATCGAAATGCTATTTCTTTATGTTTTTCTCAATATATACCAGGACAGAAAACACAGCAGCAGCTATTTGAAAATCATTATGGGGCAATTTATTAATCTGTTTTAATAAGAGTACTGCATCAATTTGCCTCATATAGATGCATGACAGATTTTTACATCAGTTCTCTCAAAAATGTAGTTGAAAATATTAGTAAAATAAATAACTAAATGTGCACATTAAATTTTTTTCTAAAAAACTCAGTGGGTCAGATTCTGCTTTGAGTTGCACCAAATAACCTAATTGAAATCAACGGAGATAGTGGACATCTATACTGTACTGATGTAAACAAAAGCAGAAATTGGTTCACTGATTTAAAAATAACATCAGCTAGAACTGCCTGCAATACTGCAAATAAAAGTCCTGCAATTTACTGTCTCCAAAATTCCCTTTAAAATACAAATATTTTTAAAAAATAGTCATATACCTTAAAATGGCTGTATCGATTTTTAGAAATATTTTTCAAAAATGCGTATCAAGGTTCAACCAAGAGTGATTTTCAAGACTGCTACAAAATCTTAAAACAGAATTTCATGATGAAAGACTGATTGATCCTAGCCTATTCTATCTGAAGTTACAACTCCGAAAATAATCCTTAACATGTTTTTTAATGAATCTTTTTTCCCTTTATGTACCAAAATGTCTAAACCAAATTAGAAATGCATATAGGCTATTGTATGCTGCAGTGATATAAAAGCAAAAACTTCAGGAATTTATTTTAGCATTACCTGAGGTTTTGTCTCCAATGTAACCAGCAATAGTTATTCCTAATCCTTGGAGGTTTTTAGTGAGTTCTACATCAAATTTCTCTCCATCTTCATCAATATCAAACGAAGTCTCTGCCTAACAAGAGAGCGTAATGAAAAAGGAAACCTTTTTTAAAAAAAGAAGCTGCATTCCATGAAGTTAAACATTAGAGACAAATGTCAAAAACAAAGTAGCAACTTTTCTTCTGCTCCAGCCCTGATATTCAGACAGACAACCATATTGTACACAGACAACATTCCTCACCAGAATGTTACTGGAATCCTGACACTTCTCAACACACACACACACACAAATAAATGACAGATGAAGCTCTAATAAGCTGAGCAATATATATCTTGAACAATAATATCACAATACATGCTTAAATACAGGATGCAAACAGTTCTGACATTCCTTTAATCTCAGGTTTAAACAGATCACAAAGGCTTGTGCTAAATTTAAAATAACCACAAACAAAAAGGTTTTTTCAAACTCATAATTTTTCAAATAAACGGCCAGCAATTTTAGTTATTTTTTTCTTATACATGCCAAGTTTAAAACATAATGGAATCTATTTCCAGTGAAACAATTATGTTTCCTGTTTTTAGCAAGACTTGAAATTTCTATTTTAGAAGGTGGCAATTATACTTCCAGCTATTTAAATGATGACAATCACCACTAATACCCACTATAGTCCTCTGAACTTCTGTGACAGAAAAAGCTGTTGGTAATTAATTCATTTATTTATTGCTAACGGAAGTGCTTTGATTACAACAGGAGAATGCACATTAAATGGCCACGTCAATCATGTCTTATTAAAAAAAGAACAACGTGGAAAACTTCACTTTGAGGCATCACAGAACTGACTTTTTTCTAGTGTTTAAAATAAATGTTCAGTGGCCAGATTACCAGCTTGGGTCAACCAGCGTAACTCCACTGTAGTCGATAGAGCTATGCTGATATACACCAGCTGAAGATCTGACCCATTTCTTTATCTGAAGAACTCCATCTAAAAATACAGTCAAGCACAAGCAAAGCATCTAATTCTGAAGCTCTAAACCTACCTCCTTCATATTACAGGGTTATTTGGACAGCACATAAATTATAACAATCCATGATTAGAGCCCAATAATTCCTTCCATTTCCGTTAGCTGATTAGTTTCCAGAAGTACTAATCTCTCCTGAGAATCATGAAGAGGGATGCCAGTTTCATGGCATCATCCCTGTGTTTTTGATGTGCTGTAGAAGCTCCTCTGCTGAAGCCTTACCCAGTTAAGGCCCATCCTCCCATTCTGCATTTAAGAATGAGCCACAGATGCCTGAGGGGGAACTGCATCAGCGACAGTCTCCAAAACATTGGTGGTAAATGTCCACACATAAGTTACGGCAGCTTTCGGCATCATTAACTGAGTTTCTATATTCAGCAAGGGAGATATTGTGCAGACGTAGGGCAGCTGCCCAAAGACAACACACCTCCTGCCAGGGACAAGGTGGTGAAGAAAAAAAAAGAACATGGGGGGGGGGGGAAGAGGGAGCTAAAAAATAGAAGTGAGATTTTGGCATTATTTCCGTAGTAGTAATGGAAGCACTGGATAATATCATCCTCAAGATTGCAATCTCTAATACCAGCATTTCACATCATGTAACAGCCAGAACAACATAAATCTAGATGTTCTGATACATGATGTCATGAGAATCAGCTGCTTTTCTAAAAGAACTGTTTTACAGCAAAATAATATATGCAGGGTGGTTATTGACTCCTCTATTTGATGTTTCCTGCAAAGAAACTTCTGTTGAAATGCTCTGAATTGAGACATTTCCTTTTTAAAAAGAGGGACAATTCTGATTTGCAAACAAGAGTCAGAAGAGCTAACTTCTCTTCCTCCCCCACCAACCCCTGCAATCTTTGGGCACTGTGAAAATAGTAATTTCCTCTCAAACTATTTCAAGACCACCTAGTGGGCATGTAGAAGCCTGCCTATAATATAACAGGAGGGGTGAAGTTATCTGCCTATTCTATCCTCTTTCTGTAACATGAAATAGCAATGGGTATAAAATCAGTAATCGAGGGGAGATTGTTTTCATTTTGTTTTGTTTTTTTTTAAGACAGGTAAAGGGAATTTTCTCAAAGTGGTCTATATAACTTAAAGAAGTGTTTTAAATTCATTGACATTAGTAGACATATTCCTAGAAATAGTAAGAAAAGCTGAAATGAGAAATTTATTATGGGGTATAAATAAGATCTATTTTAGTCTTAAAAGTTTAACAATCTTCTCTTTTGTTTCATTCACTTATTTACATGTGGCTATTTGTGTGTGCTCATTATGGGACTGATACTGCCACACTTAAGTTGGGGAGCTACTCATTGCATTGAACTAGGCTATGTTAAAAACACACACAAAGATTTTCAGCTTCCTATTTTAAATTTACAGTTCATTGTGACATACCTACTATAGTATGCTTCGTGAAAAAGTGGTAATTCTCATGATAGGAAACATCTGAATAAATGAACTTGACATATGAATTGCACTTAGATTACTAATGCTTTCACTTTCTTGTATTTTCCATTTTTTCCCTATGTTAACGTTTTCTCCCTCAGCATTTTTTTCTGAATTTTAAAGGAAGAAATCATGGAGGGGAGGCACTGGTAGACGGGGTATATTTTGGGGAGTCAGACGAGAGAGAGAAACAGAACAATGGAGGAAAAAGGGAGTGTCAGAACATCAGAGGAGGAATAAAGGTAGCAGCTGGGTGACTGCCTCGCATTGGGCTGGCTCATGAAGCTGTGTCAGGTTACCAAGGAAAGGAACTGCAGCTGTGTGCTGGCTGGCACATTGAGGAGTTGTCTGACAGATGGTGATGACAATATGGGGATGAAGAGATGTGCCTGGGGAGGAGGAGATGGAGAGGCAGACAGAGGAACGTACTGCAGATCCAGCTGACCCACTCTAGAGAAAGAGTTGCAAAGTTCAGGGAGGTGCTGCAACACATTGATTGGTCAGCTGTCCCAAAGCACCACTAATGGGCCCATCCAAGTTAATGGGCTAGTCAACCTGGATGCTTAAAAATTATTTCCACCACACACGTCTTCAAGCCTGAATCCTGAAAGAACTCCATCCATACAACTCCCACTCACTTCAGTGAGGCTCCTTACACCCTGGGCTTGTAAGATCCCGCTTTCCATAGCTAACGGACGAAAACATGGCTATTGGTCATTAAAACACTAGCCCCTGATATAAATGTAATATTATCCAACTGGTAACAGAGTGACAGTTGTTGCCACATTTTACTGATATTTCTTTATATGTACCTGTTTCTCTGGTATGGAAGTTGGTATGGGGGTTGATGGAGGGACGGCTGGTGGAGGTGGTTCCTCTATGGGACCTCTTGCAATGACCAGCTTCACTCGATTTCCACACTGTCTCAGCACTTGTGCCACTTGTTCGCTGCTCATTCCAGCCAGGTCCGTATCGCCAATTTTCAGGATATGGTCTCCACTGCATAACCTTCCATGCTGGATGAGGAAGTAACCAGCCAACCAGCCACAATTAATCATAAAAAACACTAGCAGCCATTTCCCCCTTCCCCCACACAAACAATCATATTGGTCAATTTAAAATGTGTGCTCTGCAAGTAGTTTTTAAATGTCATGCCATACACTCCTGGTGGGGCAGAGGAAAAAGATTATGCCCGTGTGTGATACAAGTGCAGCGGTATGTGTACAGGAATATATTTTTAGAAGTGGAGACCAACTTCTGCGTACAAAACTGTGTATAATTACGTAAACGGCTTGCACATTTAGCAATTTTATACAAAGATGGGAATTCTATTTCAAAATCCCCTTCTATACCCACTAATGCCCGATTTGCACCTGTAATTTCAGTAATTTTCTGAGCTTTCATCTGTGCACACACAAACATGCATTTGTGTGTGTACAGATCTTGGGCCTCTTATTTAAGAGCTGGCCCTCAAGATTAACCATATTTTTAAAATAAATTATATTTCTCAGTTACTGTGATATCACAGTTATTTATATCGTTTTTAAAACATTCATTTATTTCTTGTTTCTTTTATTTTAAACTGTAAAAATATTTCAAGTGAATTCAGTACCCATGAAAGGTATTAAAACTGACAGACTGGGGGAGTGAATTCATCTGTTGGTTCACAGAACACATGCAGCATGGACATCAGCAGCACAAGCTACCCACAGACCAAGCAGTGTTTAGTATGTCTATACTACAACTGCAAATGTGATTGCAGCAAGTGTATACCTACCCAAGCTAGCTTTAATCTAGCTGGCATAAGAACCAGTAGCAGTGAAGACACAGCATCATAGGCTAGACGATGCTGAAGTCCACGTTGCTGTGGTTTCACTGCTATTGGTAATTGCACTAAGATTAAAGCTAACTTGGGTAGGTCTACATATCTGCAATCACGCCTCCGACTGCAGTGTAGACATTCCCTTAGTGCCTCAGTCCTGACCTACAGAGACTACAGGTCAGAGGGACAATCTGTCTCTGAGCCCATTCAATCCTTGAGCTCTTTGCTATAACACTGAAAAGGGTGCCCTTGGTGGTAGTTTTGTGTTATAGACACCTCCACACTGGGAAATGGAGCGAGATCACCAAACTCATCTCACAAAGGTCATTATGATGGTAATAACCTTTGGTCATTTCCAGCTCGGGTTGGATTAGTGCACAAGTGAAAGACTATTGTGCTATTTATTTCAGAGTTAGAAATGATATACTTAATCAGCACACAATAGGAGTGGTGCAAAGTAATAGATTTAGGAGAGTGACTGAACACCAGATTCCACTTTTGGGGTTGTATGTGCAGATCCCACATTCTATACATGATCATTAATAAGGATAAAATTGCCCATATACATTACTAGCATCATCTTTTTCTTTCAGACTACAAGGAAGAAAACTGTCACTTAACATTATTATGGCAGATCTACAGGATAAATTTACCCCACACTAAACAGTAAAGAAGAAATTGTTAGGGGAGAGTTTACCTGATCAGCTACTCCTCCTGGGAGGATGGTTTTAACTATCACTCCAGTTGACTTTCCTCCCACTATCCCAAATCCCAAACCTGATCCATCATTCACCAACTCAATGGTCTCCACATGCTGCCAGTGGACCTACAAGGAGTAAACTTGTAAATAAGCTTGCAAATGACCAAAGTAAGAACACAGCTATTAAATCTTGTCACAAGACACTTATACAGTATTTCTATGACATATTTTTGAAAAGAGGGGAGAAAGGCTGCTCTATATCAGTTACTATTAGCCCACTGGAAAGGAAGGTGGGCATTTAACAAGTAGAATTTCTCCACTACGTAGCCTCTCCATGAATCTGTTTACAGATCAAATTCTTGCGGATACTGGGAGGTGGTGAGTGTCTTCAATTCCCAACGCAGTCAAAAGGAATAAAATGTGCTTAATATCTTATGGGAAGCATTTAGCATCTCACTGGATTGGGACTCAAAGTCTCCTATAATGTAGATAAGTCACTCTCACCAGAAGTCACATACATGCACTGAAAAGGGGCTATGGACCCAATTCTCAGCTACAACTGAGGGGGAGACTGCAAAAGTTCTACTCCAGTTCTGTTCCATCCCCAGCATAGATGAGACCAGCCTGGCAGCTGCTGTAAATGACACACACTGGCTATGATTACATAGGGGACCATTCATCCAACAGAAATAGCTGAAGCACAGCTCACTGTTGCCAAACCCCGATCCCAATGGGCCCCTACACTGGGAGGCTGCATGACTGGTTATGCCAATTTTATTCTGCCTGAGGAGTCCTCCATGCCAGAGATTACCTCAACAAGGAAAATTCAACCAGCTTTCTATTCCCTTTACACCATGAAAGTAGCATAGGTTAGAAAATCTGTGCGAATCCAAAGAAATTAGGACATGAACAGTACTATTCATTTAAGTGGTGTAAATCATTATGATTAAATCACACAGCATCAGGCATTTTCAGCCCGCTGAAAAGGACGAAAGCCTCTTCAGTGTAGATCCAAGTAATCAGCTATCATTCATTTTACATTCCACATCAAGTCAACAGCTTTATGCACATGCAGAACTGTCCCTTAAGTGGTAAGCAGAGGATCCCAGGCTACAACCAGTAGTCTGAGGTTGATATGATGAGAATGGAATATTTGTTGCCAATGGTTTTCTTTCTGGGCTTGATGTTGTGATGGAAGTGGTAGCTGTTCTGTAATGGTTTATGGATATTCTATGCCAGTGGTTTTCAAACTTTTTTTCTGGTGACCAGTTGAAGCAAAATGTTGATGCCCGCAACCCAACAGAGCTGGGAATGATGGGTTTGAGGTGGGGGAGGGGCTCAGGGCTGGGGCAGAGGTTTGGGGTGTAGGGGTGACGGCTGCAGGGTGGGGCCGGGAATGAGGGGTTCAGGGTGTGGGAGGGTTGGGGCAAGGGGTTGGGGTGCAGGAGGGAATCAGGGCTCTGGGCTGGGAGTGTGGGGTTTGGGGTGCAGGAGGGGGCTCTGGGTTTGGGAGGGCTCATGCCTGTGGCAAGGAATTGGGGTGCTGGAAGGGTCAGGGCTCTGGGCTGGGGATTCAGGCTTTCGGGTGGGGCCAGAGATCAGGGGTTTGGGGTGCAGGAAGGGGCTCAGGGCTGGGGACTGGGACACAGGTTTACCTCGGGTGGCTCCCCGTCAGCAGCGCAGCTGGGGTGCAAAGGCAGGCTTCCTAACCCCTTGCTCCCTCCACCTAGGAGCTGGACCTTCTGCTGGCCGCTTCCAGGGTGCAGCGCGGTGACAGAACAGGTAGGGACTAGCCTGCATTAGCCAGGAAGCACCACTGACTTCTAACGGCCCGGTCGGTGGTGCTGACCAGAGCCGCCATGACCCAGTCCTTTCGTGGGTCGCAACCCAGAACTGGGTTGCAGAATAGGTTTGAAAACCACTGCCCTATGCTGTACGTTGACCTGCTTATTGGAGTGTTCACTGTGTGAACACAATGGTTTCATTTAATAGTGCTCTGTAAGGAAAAACAAGCAAGCTCAAGATAAGCCACTTCTCCACAAATGCTTTAAGGTTAAGAGACAACACCAGAACAGGAAAAGGTCCATGCACAGAGCAGATCAGCAAACCTGTGACAAGTTTCAAAACGAACATGCTTTCAAGAGAGGGTGAATTTGGGGAAACCAGATTGAGAGACAGGAACCTGCTGGGCACATCTGAAAAAGTTAAAACTTTCTGGGGGTACAATTAAGGGACAGTAAGCCTTGGGTAAGACAGACATCCATGCAGATTTTTTTAAACATTCTTTTGATGCTTTTTCCTATTGTAAAAATAAACAAAAGTTGTTTTAAGAAGGCTCTCTGGTCACGATATATACCACTGGTCACAGACTGCCGAAAAGAAGAGTTCATATTCAGTTGGAACTGCAGGGTAAGAGCTGTTGTTACACAAGGTACTGTAACCCAGTCTAAGAGTTGGAGAACTGTGTATTTCCTTCCTGGTACAGGCCTGACACCTGAGAGGGTGCACTCAGAGAGACCAGAAAAGGAGACAGAGGTGCAGCTATACCCCTGTAATCATGATAGATGTCTCCCCCAAACTGAGACATTTGGACTGTGCCTCCTTTCCCACACCTTGGCTTTCTGCATGCTCCATTTGGCCTTCTCTGCCTATAAGAATGAGAGCATAAACAGGGAGAATGAGCTTGGTTGCTAGTACAGATCAGATTGCAAGCCCCACAAGTTTCTGTTCCCTAAAAGGAGAGGAGAAGATCACAGCAGGAGATTCCATTTTCTACTGCTTCCCAAAAAGCTTTAAAAGCTGGGATTGCAATGGATAAAGCAGAAGTGCTCTATTTGCCTCTTTGAAGACAGAGAATTTGAGACATAGGAAGAAAAGGCATGACCAAGCTCCAGAGCCCCCTGGACAATCCTGAAATGTTTCCAGTATTTACAGGAGGAAAGGTACAGCCCAACTGGCCCATTTTGGGAGGAAGAAGTCAGGAGCGGGGGAAAAAAATAAATAAATGGGTTACGTAGTACAGGATATTGTAAGCCTATATGCACCTGAAATTGCAAACATAGACACTGCCCTTACATTTGGGAGGTACTCACCGGGTTGGAATGGGCAGAGACTGTGCTAGCAGCAGATGGAGATCGAGAAACTACAGGACTGATCAGCTGAGGCAAGGAACCCCTGGCCACAACTAGTTGGACATTATCTTTTGCCTTCTGCAGGATGCTGATAGCCTGTTGATGTGTAATTGTCTGATCAAGGGCTTGTCCATTAATAGCAAGGATTTGATCTGCTTCCTTCAGCCGTCCATCTCTGTCACAATTGTATAAACAAAACAAAAAACCACACAAGAAAAAAAAATGTTGCTACAGACATAGTATTTTGACAATTTTCCAGTATTTTTATCCTGTTTTCTATTTTCCCCGCTTCTTAATCTTTCCCTGCAGTTTTGCTGCAAGGTGCTATTATGGCACTTGGGGAGATCAGCTCCCTTTGAAGCTAATCCCACTGCCACTCTTCTCTCCTGGCTGCTACCCCCTAGCTAGCTCCCTTCTCCCTGCACCCTCATCCGAGACTAAGCATATTAGATCTGAACTGCTCCCGTCCATAGCCTGGGAACTTATGTTTATTCTTGACTTTGAGCTTGCTTAACAGACCAAGTGCTCTACTACTTTGTTCAATGTGCAAGTTCTGAATATTCATCAAACCATGTAGTGGAACATACTTTCATCAAGATCCTAGGAAAAAACAATTTTCTTTTTAGCAAGAGGGAGAGAATGTATGATAAAACAGATCCCTTTTACATGAAACACCTACATAAATTATAAAATAAATCATTTTGTGGCAAAGGAAGTACTGATCTACAGTCACACAGTGAGCCCTTTCCCAGACCTACTTCAAAAAAATGTGTATGAAATCTACAGATGAGTTACTCTTAACCTTTATTGCTTCAGAAAGATTCAAACAAGCAAAGGCTTTTTTTCAAAATATATATATGACAATGCTCTGTGAAACACACATCAAGTCAAAAATTGGTTTCTCCATATCACATACTTCTTTGGTTGCCTGGCCTGGAAAAGGGACCAAAGTACTTAGAAGTGACCAGGAAGAAATGTCCTCTAGCCCCAGTCTGGAATATTTTGCTGGGAACTGAAATCCTCTGTATGATTTATTGCTTCAGAGACTCTCTAATTTACAGGTGAACAGTTCTGTACCCCACTAAAGTGATTCTAGAACTGACATAGTACTTGTTTTCGCTTCACAAATCATTAAGGAGTTGATTCAATAAAAACATGTTTCAGCTTATCCATTTGATTAGGGCAACTCAGACCACTTGCATGGAAAAATAATTTGAAGGTGGTCCTTAAAAACAGTCTAGAAAAGATTGCTGCAATGAACAGCAAACCATATGTTGCTGAGTTTAACTCTAGGGTCCATATACTGCACTCACCTGAATGGCTGCGTTCAGACCAAAAGCAGTTTAAATACTAATCTGTTGCCCAGAGAGGTGAGCAGGGAGATCCCAAGCAGGGAACTGCTGCATATACCAGAGGATATCTACAGGGACTTCCCATGGCCACAGAGAGGTAAACGTAGGCAGGGGCACAGCCAGTGGGTTCATGCACAGTGCAAATCCACTGGGTAACAAACCATCTGGGGCTGGAGGGGGAAAGCAGAGTGGACCAATTCTCCTATACCTGCTAATAGTCTCTAGGACTAGGGGCTTTCCTATGTAGCTCCTAAGCCCAAAAGTTCTTTGTTCAAGCTTGGCTTGTGGGATCAAGATTAAGGTGTAAAGGGTATTTTCACAAACAATAATTATTGGTGAGTTCCAGGTAACATTTTCTGGCTATATTTGGTTAATTCCTTTTTTTTTAAAGTGTAAGCATATTAGGTTAAGCACTGTTTGTAACAGGATTCTGAGCCCCTTACTGTTGCTCTACAGAACCTTACTCTGCAAACAGCACTGGTAACTCTAGTGGAGATACTCCTACAGTACATTACCATTTAAAGTAAGGGTGTCAGAATCTTGGTCAAAAACAATTGGCTCAAACATACATCTTTGAAACTATTTTTTAAGAACTGAGGGGACTATTCTATCTTCAAAAGGTATACAATATTCCCCAGTAACATAAATGGGAGTTGTACCAGGGTACTAAGATCAGAATCAACTCTTTCATCTGGTAGAATAAATTTTAAAAATACCACATCAATGATTACCCAGAGATCTAATTACCAAAGCAGTAATATGATACTAGGATTACATTTATGACTGAAATTTTATTAATGCAAATCTTAATTCTCAATTGAAAAGCAGACTTCAAATGTCTCGGGCCTAAGAGTAAGAGAGAATGGGTTGTGGTACCGTGAATAATGACAAGCACAAACAAGGACGCCAAAGACTAAGTTAAATTATGATGTCATTATTCAGTACCAATAATCTCACCTATATGCCACGCTTCCTTCTTGGATCTCCTGCACAAATATTCCCAGTTCCCCTCTGTTTTCACTCTTCAATCCCACAACACTAAAGCCCAGCCCACCAATTGGAGGTTTAACCAGCTCTAGGGTCTCGATGAGGCGACCCTGTTCAAGCAAAATAAACAAAAATATTAAATATACTGAAAAGCAGCATTAATGAACCATTTTAACAAACTCTTACAACCAGAGTAGACTTTGCTCAAGTCAATAAATGAATAACTTATTAGAACATACAGCAAAACTATGGAATGCTGCATCCAGTTCTGGTAGGGTGACCAGATGAGATGAAGAAAATATCAGGACACATTTTGGAGGGGAGGGGTATCTGCCGGTGGAGCAAAAAAAAAAAACAAAAACAAAAAAAAAAACAAACCACACAACAGCGCTGCTGGCAAGAGAAATATTGGGACAAATTGTGTCCTCGACCAAAGATCAGTCGGGACACAGGAAAAACACCCAAATATTGGGACAGTCTCGATTTTATCAGGACGTCTGGTCACCCTAAATTCTGGTATCTCTGAGCTATACAGAAGCTGATAGAAGGAATTCAGAGAAGAGCAAGAAAGTTGTTATAGCCTGGAGGAAAAGGATGACAAGAGGTAGATACATATAGCTTGGCTGAGTGGTGACTAAAGGGAAATCTTAAATATCTATAAATATTTGAAGGAGGAAGAGTAATTACGGAGTATAACTAGGTATAACAGAATGAAATTCAGAAAGAGAACATTTAAGCTTTCAGGAGAAACTTCCTGACGGTATTGTCTATTATACTGGGAAAGAATCTCTCAAGGGAAGTGATGGAAAACCTCTCCCCTGAGTCTCTTAAAAGTAAACTGGAAATGCACTGAAAGAGCTTCTTGGCCAAATTTTAACCGAATGTCCCTTTGTACAACCTGACTGAAGTCAATGGAGTGGTAAGTCATGGCAGATTTTGGCCCACTATAATGGCAGAGAGGTGGACTAAAAGGCTTAATAGGTCTTTTTCACATCTAATTCCTGAATCTATTATATATTTTATTAATCCTTTAACAGCCCATAACAGCAAAATTCCACTAAGAGAGCCACAAAACTGATACAGACTCTGATAATCCACACTCTTTCATATATGGAATGGCAGTTCTTCACATATGGTGAGAGAGGAATACCGGAATGCAGATCTGCTGTGAAGAATATTGCTTCATTAAGAGAAGTGTAGTTAACCATGCAGTAAATAATAAATAGCACAGTACCAATGCTATTTTGTTGAGAATATTTCCATGTTTACTCTAAAACTTCAAGTGCTTCTCAGATAAAAAGGCTAGAAATATTTTGTTTCACCCAGCAAAATAGTTTAAATGGGGAGGGGGGTGTTTGCTTTTAAAGACTGTAATTCATTTCTCTTTAAGCAGAAGGATAAGAATAAAAATATGTTGAATTCATTCAACAACTGCAATGATCCACTATTTGTGGTTACCATAAGTCATAAAATACATCAACGGAAAATTTAACTATTTGCAGGCTTGTTGTCTTACCTGTGACATAGTTCTGATTAGCTGCTCCAACTCATCACTGGAGCTGGAGGATTTCCCATTAATCTGAGGAGTAACGGATCTCACAGATGCTTCTAGCACATTAGCAGGGCTGCCATTCTGCTGAGCCAATAAATAGGATTCATTATGTGGCAAGGAACCCACACTAGCACCATGACGGGGAAGCTGTGGGAATTCGCCAGCCGAAAGTATGGATGGTGCGACATTTACCTGAAGATGATTCACAACGTTATAGAATTTTAGTCTTCCAGTGTGGCAAAACAATCAGTATGGATAAAGCGCATCATGATTAACAGATCTTCTTGCCAAGACAAAAAACACAAAAATTACCTTAGATTTTTTTTAAAATGACACACTTTTTCCTCACACACACAGTATGTTAATTGATATAAAGTTGTGAACCATAAAAATATGAGTAAAAAGTCATGGAAACAGTTTGCAAGCATCATCTGTATGCTATATTAAATGTATTTGTTCCTTTTAGTGTAAACAGACAGAACTGTTCTAGCATTGTGGTAATTCAGGACAAATTTGAACAGAGCTGTCACCACCATAAAGAGAGTCTTTTAAAACCAACTTAACCCTGTTTAAAAAAATCTGGATTTATCTTAGGGAGAGAAACCTCAGTGATGAGGACAGAATTAGAAGTCTCACTGAGAGTTCATGGGTCTGGTCTTTTGCGTCACCATATGGTAAGACTGTCACTCTCTATTAACCTCTCCGTTAGCTCAAGGATTTAATTTAAAACTAACGGATGATGTGTCTAAATCCCCTAGACTACTTTGAAAATCTTGCAGCCCTAGTTTATATTTCTACTATCTGCCCTGAGAAAAAGGCTTGTGCATCATGCTGCCCCTAGAGCACACCGGAGAATAAACTAACTCAGAGGATCACAATCCTTTTCCCTGCTTGCTCTTGGACAGTAGCAGATTACTTTTTTTTTTTTTAAATGCACAAGTAAAGCTGTGCTGACTAGCACTTTGAAGGCAGGGTGTCAAGACTCTGTTCCCCACTCTTGCCTGTCCACGCACAGAAGCTCTGGAACACCTGCTCTCCCTCCTGCACTATGACTAGTAATTATGGACTTGTTTGCTGTTTACAACAGCAAACACTGTACCAAAATGCTTGCATCATGTCCTGTAATGCCAAAGAAAAAATTAGATAAAACAGATTGAAGTTTTCCTTCTTTATCTTTAAAGTTGTCATCAAAGTTTCAAATATCAAATAGAAAATCTCAAAATTCCTGGGGGTATTTTTAAAATCATTTTCTTAACTTAATCTTATTCTATTAACTCCAATATCACTGCCCTAACTACTGTACTTACACTGGGTAATGAAATTAATCAAATCATCTTACTATTATTTCTGCCATTCTATAATCATCATTTTGTTCCGTCACTTATCTCCTTCCTCAGCTTTAAACTTCCACATTACGTGCAAGTGCCACTCTGGTAAACATCCTCCAACATATTCAAATACAGCAGAAGAGTATTCTATTCATTCTCATTTCAAGGAAAATGTAGACTGAACACACTCAGACTGTGAAGTAGTATCCTAAGGTTAATGGTGCAGTCTCTTTGCTTGAGGTTATTTAGAAGTGGACAGGGCTGGACAGAGCACTTAAAAATATACTGTAGGACACAATCCTGCATTGACAGGAAGATGGACAAGAATACCTGACAGACATAAGAGCTGAAAATTGCCTATGATTCTATGACTCTTCTCTCTGTCACAAAATGTCAGCTCTGTTCATATTTCATTATCTCTGTTAATAATGAATCATCTGATTCTTTTCCACTTCTCAGAGCATGGGCTGAGCCAGAAGGTCTGAGTGGTTTTTGGAGCAGAGCAGAAGCAGGACTAAGGGGGTCCTGCTATGCCCTGTTACAATCCCTAATTCAGACATTTGTATACCTGATTGCACCCTCAAGTCAGAAATTTAACCTTCTAAAAGGGCCCATAATTATGTGCAGAAAACTATGTCCAAAATTATTTGTCTGTGCAATTTACATCCACGCAACTGGAGGCCAGGATTTAAAAATCTGGCCCTTGGAATCTGAATTCAAAACCCAATCCTTGCTCACTGCCAAATACACTATAATGACATGAAGGGATGATCTGCTCAGATTATGTTAGCTGCACAATAGGAATCAAGTGATATAACTTGACAGTCTGAAGCCTAGTAAACATTTTATTTGCTCTATATCCCTCTCTGTGCTCTCCATCTTCAAATATCAACAACAGTCATGTTTCTTAACATAATACATTTTAAAGGGCCTGATTCTCATTTACAATGAGGCCATTTTACACACTCAGTCACATAAAGCACCCTTAAAGCAAGTATAATAATTCACTCCCACATTACAGCCCCTTTACACTCCGAGAGCAGGTGTGAAGTGGCCTGAGTGTAAATGAAAATCACGCCCAAAAAGTTTTAGATGTGCAACCTGAGGTCACAACACATGGACCCAAACCTGCAAACGCCAGCAGGCACCATGCAGAGCTGTTTATAGAAATGTGTGTTATAATTGTTTTACTTATGAAAACAATTAAATAGAAGCATATGAAATATTTTATCCTTAGACTTGTATTTGGGGGCCATTATTCTTCACTTAATATCTTAATGCCAAGGTGTCTCTTACACTGCACATGGTTGGCAGGGACCCTCCCTCCCAGGGGAGATTTTACCCTGCACATATGGAGTAGGGGAAATGCTCTCTTAGTGCCCCCATTTTTCCCTTTCCCTGATCCTCCACGGAAGTCTGACCAGTCTGTGTGGTTCTCAAGCCACCCCCTTTGATGGGATGTGTAAAATCACCCTCCAAAACAAAGTCAGAAAAGCACAGAAAGTCTGAAAATCATGCTGATAAAGAGAGAAATTTTGGACCACTTGAACAAAGCTAAATAGAGATGTCTTATGTAGAAGATCATCCTATAGGTGAGGAAGAATAGTATACTAACTTCCTAACATGCAGAGCACAGGCACAGCTGGCTGCAGCCATGCAACTACTATGCCCCTTTATCGTCATCCCTGGCCAGCAAATCCCCGTAGTCATAGTCCCACTGGCCTCATCCCTGCCCTCTCACCATGCTCTTTAGGAACAGCTGCCTCTGAAAAGTGCTTTCAATCTCACATGGGGCATGGATTGCCTCTGAACAGCCTCTCTTCAGCCTGTCTCCCCACAAAGAGCAACAGCAACGCCTGTGCTGCATCTAGAACTTTCCATACCTGTCAGATGCACCAGCATCTCAGCTGGAGTGAACCACAGTGACTCCCTGGGTCTGACCTTTTTAAGAACAGCAGCTCTTCTACATGATCATGGTATTGTTTCTCCTCGTTACGGAATAAATCACTTACTTTGCTGGAAGGGCAAGGAGCTCAGTAAGAAAAAAAAATCCTTTACTGTGTCCAAAAATGAAAAGCACAAGGTGAGAAAAGCTTCTCCTATGTATGAATTTACAGCAGGAATACTGACATGCCCCTTGCATACACTATATGAAAAGACTAAAATCATAGATGCTCTTAAATCTACACTCACAGGAAGACTTCGTTTCTTAAAAAATCTTTCAGCAAAACACTGGCTACAGCACAGCTATGATGCATTATTGAATACTAGCTCTTCTACTGTAATTGATGGTGGCACTCCACTTTAACGATCTTTATCTTTAAAACTAATTAAAGAAATTAGTTGAATGTTCAATGGGGATTAGCTTAATGTGAGAAGACTGCGTCAGATAAAGTGGCTTCTGACTCGTGATCACAACGTGGGGGGGGAAGGTTGAAAAAGTGAAGTTTTTCACATATATTCAAAACGTAATTTCTCTCTCTCTCTCTCTCTCTCTCACACACATATACACTTAAACAATGGGCTTTTTTAAGTAGTGATACTATGCAAAGCCATGTTGCTATATGGTAGTTGTCCCTTGGTATATGATATGAGTTCTTCCCCTGCCGGATGTTAACAGCAAGGGGAACCGCAAACAAGGAAGGTCAAGACCATACTCCCTTTCTCTGTGACTAAATAGGAAGGGGATCCTGATTTTTTGTTTGTTTTTTGTTTTCATTTTTTTGGTAAGGGTCACAGTATAGAAACGGTTGAGAACCACTGGTGCACACTACTCCTAATCACACTGACAGAGGTCGTTCCCGGATGACATTAAACCACAAATGGAAGTCCTGCAAAAATGATGCTTTTGTGGTTATAAGAAATATTTTTCACAACATATAAATTGCACTGCTTGGCAGTAATAAAACCATTATAACTCCATCATAAAGTAGCTTTATAGCCCTGTGATTATGTAAGTACTGTAAGAAGGAATATTACTTTGTTCTATAATTTGGCTTATGCCAATTTGCCTTGATTGGCTTTCCTTTACTGTATGTAACATCTGCAATATTGACATAATTTGGCATTAGACAAAAAGAAAATTCACTGACACCACACAGTGTGATAAAACTTATGTTACAGTTGCATAGTTAGACTCTCAATGCAATCAAATACTACTTTCATTTGGTTGTTCAAAATGTTTTTAATAAAAAAATCCTATTCTAGTCATATCTTTGATACATCAGCATTTAAAGAAACAAATCAGCATTTTTAGGTCTCTCAAAATTAGTTTGTTTAAAACTTAAGCGTTTGTGTGTGTCAGGCTCAGCAGGTGTCACTCCAAGACCACAAAGGCCTCAATACAGTATTTAATCTGGTATTTGTGTCTCCTAAAATTATCAAGAGGGTTGTAAGCATGCATAATAATCATAAAGGGTCCAAGCATCCTGAAAAACTTGAAGTGAGAGGTTAACTCTGCAAAGCTCTCTTTGTAATGTTTTCTCTTCATCTTTTTCTGTAGGGGGTTACAGAGCACTCAAAAAAAAAAAAAAAAAAAAAAAGGCCTTAGGACTGGCCCCAAATCCCACCACCACCCACCACAACTCTTTAAAAATGAACATGCCATTCAATGGAGGCTAGCAGCATTACCTACATAGCAGCCTTAATTTTTAGTGTTAGCTCCAAATCCCTGGAGTCCTGTCCCCCCAACCCCAAACCCCAGCAGCACTGTTCCAAACGAGCCATGCTGACTGCCCCTGCCACTAATAAATACCTCACTGAGTCACATGGAGAGTTTTTAGGTCAGAGTAAATTTGGTTTTACGAACATATGGAATATTTTGGCTCACATAACAGACTCCAGGACCAACAGTCACTACTGTAGTGGAAAGACGACAAAACAGTAACTGCGAGTACTTTTTTTGGTGTAATGCTTTGCAGGATTTCACATGACCTTTCACAGGCAAAAAAAAAATTAATTTCCAGGTGCCTGTGTTTAATTCCTTTGCTGTATAGACTTTACAGCACTGATCACCTGACCACTGTGGGCAAGCTAGCCTATGTCTGCATTGCAGGGGTTATTTTTCCATTCCTGAATCCTATGTAAAATGGCCATAATTCCAAGGGAGAAAAATCTGAGGAATGCAGTCCAGCCAAGGAAGGGATTTTTCTCATTAGCAGTGCCTTGAGCATCGTAAGAGGATGCACAGAATGAAAGACAGAAAGGAGAAGAGAGGATTGCCATTGCTGGGTGATTAATATGTTTAGAATATTTTTACATGGTGAAAAAATTAAATCAAATAATTTAAAACTTGAGAAGTTCAACAAACCACAAGGCAGAATTTCTATTTGTCTTTTCTGTTGCTCCCTTATCTTCAAACACCGAGCTTGCTCTGCAGCATCAGAGAGCAAACATTCAGTAAAGAGAGAGGCTGCTGGGGGGGGGGGGGGGG
>NC_133774.1:110528902-110583656 GCF_003597395.2 Chelonoidis abingdonii | reverse complement strand
CCAGAGGACCAATCAGGAGACAAGATACTTTCAAATCTCGGTAGAGGGAAGTCTTTGTTTTGTACTGTTTGTTTGTCCGTTGTTCTCTCTAGGGTCTGAGAGGGACCAGATATGTATACAGGCTCTCCAACCTTTCTAAAAAGTCTCTTCTATTCAATACTGTAAGTACTAGATAGAAGGCAAATTAGGCATTTGTTTGTTTTCTTTATTGCAAATGTGTATTTTGCTGGAAGGATCTTACCTCTGTTTGCTGTAACATGTATTTTATGCGGGGGGGGGGGGGGGGGGGGCGCATCCTGATTGCTTTAGTACACTTATATGCAAATGAGTGCTGAAGGCATGATGTTATTAGGAACTGAACTGAATCCGTGCTTTTTCTTAGTGGGAAAAAGTATTTTTCCTATTCCATCTCCTAACTCTGCATTGTAAGAATCTCAAAATAACCAACAAAAATTGTTTATTTCAATTAAAATAGCTATAGGGCATCTAAGCAACATACTAAAAGGCAGTACACAACATCAACACCAGAATAAACAAACCAGCAGACCAAAACCAAATGGTCTAGAACAGTGGTCCCCAATCTTTCTGTTGCAATAGCATATTCATGTTCACAGAAAAGTGTAGCAGGCACGGGATGACCAGCTGTCAAAATGTCGCCAAGAAGCGGCATCATCAAGAAGCGTTGCTGCTGAAATGCCATCTGATGTAAATCGGAGTAGTTCCGTGGAAGTAAATCGTGCTATAGAAGCTAAGGATCTGCCCTTAATCCTATAATAATTTATCATGACTGTATCCTTTTCCTTCTTTTTTGAGTTGTGGTAGTAGTCAGCCTTCTGACAACTTTCCACATGTTGTCATCATTTTCCTACAGTACAGAGAAATAAGCTACAGGCAAACAGCTAGAAACATCTATACATATACATGAACTTCAGGACTTGAGCCAAAGTCTACTGAAATCAATGGGAGTCTTTCCATTGATTTTAATGGACTTTGGATCAGCCCTTCAATTTTAGTTAATTTTACTGTTCAACATGCATTTTGTTAATTTATCACAAGCAGCAATCAGATAAACATAAGCTTTTACAACATTTTATCTTTTCTCTTCTCCCCAAGATACTACTGTCCTACCTGATCTCTCAACTGGTGGACAGAAGTCTGAAGGTTCAGGATCTGGTTGAAGAGAGGGCTCTGCAGCACTGATTTTAGCAAGCTCAACTTCTCCTCGTTTGCCAAGTCACCTCGTTCCCGCAGTTTCGCCTGTAGGCGCTCCACTGCCTGCAGGGCCCGATGTGTATCTGCAATGATATTCATTACCAGTCAGCAGTAGCTTTCAAAAGCTCACATGCAGCTGGCAAAGACTATATAAACAACATCATTTTCTCACCAGCTAAAATTAGAGATGGGTGATATTTTACAAATTTTAACATTAAGTGAAAAACATTGAACATTAAAAAACAATTTAAAAAAAGACCAATTCTGCCCTCAACTATGTGCAATTCTCATGGACATCAATGGAAGGGCAGAAGCCAATAGTAGTGGTACATGGCCATACAGAACTGGATCCTATATGTGAAAAATTGTTCATGTAACTTAGGTGCAGGAATCACAGCTAGTGAGCTTTCAATCAACTGTTGTAACACAAACACCGTTAAGTAGAGATATTGTGGATTTTTTTGTTTTAATTTTCACAAAAGAGGTACATGATTTTCCGTCTAGCTCTGTTATTAAATATGAAACTGAAACAGATAATGCTAATAAATAGCTCATCAGGAATAATGAACATCACCTAGAAAATGACGTGCACTTCAAAATACATGCATGAACACAAGAATCCAAACATCATCAGACATTTCTATGGACAGGAGCTATGTTTGACACAATCTAGCTCAATTATCTTATACAGTAATGTCTTAAGTTCACATCTATCATATAAACCTAGTTTGGCCACAAACATATAGTAGTAACATAAAACCTCACCTATTGCTTCCAGCATGTTTTCCACTGCTCAGTTTCTATCCCAAAATTGCAAATGGCAGCTAATATACTTCCCTAAAAATAACAGAAGTAGAAAAAAAATGATCACATTAACAGAATTTTAAGAATCAAATCTTAAAACACTGACATTCTTGAAAAACAATCAACACAACCACACTTCCAACAATTAAAATAAGCTAACAGCTGATTATATTCCAAAAGTCACTTCTGAACCGGAAAACTAAGAATGGAAACTATTTTTAGGATTATTCATAATGTTTCTAAATTTCCATAACAATGGTGTTTTTGCCTACTGATGTGCTAGGTATAGTGTACTATTTTAACCAGAAGCAGTAAATTTAGTTTCCAAGTGACACTGTACAAAACTTGATGGCTCTGTTTGCATGAGCACGTGACATACTTCCTGCAATATCAATTTGCATGTGTTACATGAACAATTTGTGTTTTGGAGTTTTGAGTTCCAATTGTTAGAATCCATGATTTTGCATCAAAACAAAGCAAAACTATGAGTTTCAAAGGAATATGTACAATCAGTATTTTCATTTATTATTTACACAGCCATCAAAAATCTGATAGCACTTCATAGTCAAAAGGTTGCAGTCTAAACTGACAATGTACAAACAAAGGACATAAGACAGGATAGAACAAAAAAAACTCCAAAAGGGATGAAAAGATAAACACTAGTATGTATCTTGTGTACTAGTGATTATTGTGTACTAATACTGAATATGTGCTGGTGTAAAGGTCTTTATCAGCGCAACTTTGAGATGTTTCAATTACTCATGAGTAGTGAAGCTATGCATGTCATCCAAAATTTCTTGCATTAAAACAGGAGTCGGCAACCTCTGGCACGCAGCTCGACAGGGTAAGCACCCTGGCAGGCTGGGATAGTTTGTTTACCTGCCACATCGGCAGGTTCGGCCGATCGCAGCTCCCACTGGCCGCAGTTTGCAGCTCCAGGCCAATGGGGGAGGCGGGAAGCTGCGGGCAGCACATCCCTCAGCCCGCACTGCTTCCTGCAGCCCCCATTGGCCTAGGACAGCGAACCACAGCAAGTGGGAGCCGTGATCGGCCAAACCTGCCGACGTGGCAGGTAAACAAACTGGTCCGGCCCACCAGGGTGCTTACTCTGGCGAATCGCATGCCAGAGGTTGCCAATCCCTGCATTAAAACCTTTATACAACAATATACCAGCACGTATTTTTTACGTGTGATATATTTTACAGACCATTTTACAAATGTTTTAGAAAGATTTAAAAATTATGATTGGGTCTATTTTTTTTTTTTCAAATCCATCCACCTAAAAAGTCAGGAGCTTCACCTACCATGAAGTCAACTATACAAGATCTCAAAAGGAGCCACACAAAAAATTCATAAAATTACCTTACCTAGATTTTTTTTAAATATAAAAGCTATGTTTAAAATGTAATATCTTGCAGCCCTGCAGGACTAGAATAGAATAACTCCCATCTCAAGCTTTACAGTACCAAGAGACATTGGATTTTAAATTTGTTTAAATGTATTAGTCTCTAAGGTGCCCCAAGTACTCCTGTTCTTTTTGCGGATACAGACTAAAACGGCTGATACTCTGAAATCTATCTCTGGATTTTAAATCCATCACTGACACAGGATTGAATTTTGCTATCTTGGCTCTCAAACAGATTCAATTTTATTTGCAGCAGAGATTTGGGTGGAGGGGGTGAGGAATTCCATATGGGGAGGAAACATTTATTTGATATTTTCATTTAATTAAGAAAATGGTGCCGTTCTGAAGTTGCTCAAAAGTCTGGAGCATTTGGGTGCCAGAAAGATGGATCAGTGGGCTGAGTGCAGGCAAATGCATGATAAAACGTATCTATCACATGGATGAAGCAATGAGTCCTGTGGCACCTTAAAGACTAACAGACGTATTGGAGCATAAGTTTTCGTGGGTGAATACCCACTTTGTAAGATGCATGCACTATTCACCCATGAAAGCTTATGCTCCAATACAACTGTTAGACTTTAAGGTGCCACAGGACTCATTGTTGCTTTTTACAGATCCAGACTAACATGGCTACCTCTCTGATACTTATCACATGAATATTACCCCCACATCTGTAACAATATTATGTTCCTGTGTAATATATATCCAATATATTGCATCCTAACTTAAATCTGGTTAACACATCAAAGTGCAAAGAACTGTGGTCTACAGGTGTTTAGAAGAAGTGTATTGTCAAGGAGACCAGAGAGGTAGGAGACATGATGGATCTGGTTATTTAAAAATTCTGTGTGGTGGGGCACAGATGAAGGTATGGGGGCAGCATTAGGAGAACAACTCCACAGGGCAATTAATCATGCAGTTTGGGAACAATGTAAGAGGAATCCTTCCCTACACAGAAACTGAGAAAAGATCTACCTGCCCAGATTCATTTGAACAAGTCATGAACAATGAAGAGGGGCTGATAAACATGGACTGTGCTTTGAGTTAGTAGAGAAACCCAAAATCTAGTGGGTTTAAATACAGTTTATATGCAAACATCTCTTAAGTTCCAACAAGTCTGAATATTTCACACCATTTTATTTTTGGATGCTGTCACTGATTCACAGTTAGAATTGTCTTTTTCATGGCAATTCATCACTTCAGATCAAGCTTGTTATTCAGATTCTCCAAGTGACTGAATGAAAAGTAACCTTATCACATGAGACACTCCATACTGACACACAGAGCAGTAACAGACACTACAAGCTCTAATGAATTTGTTCTCTCATTTCATCTGGCATAGCCGATGCTCACACATGCCTATCAAATCTCAAGAAGCCTAAAACTGAAGGAGGCCATGTTTTCCCTGGATCAGCTTCCATAATATTACATATTGCTGTATTTTATAAGAGAGTGGACAGATGAGGTGGTTTTACATATTGAAGAGGGACTGGCTTCCCCAAATTAGTCTGTCCAGTATTCTTGCCAGATACGCAAATACCTAAATTTATCAAATCAAATCCTTTATTCAAAGCCCATATTTGGGCTTAGAGAGGTTTCTATAATTTGATGGACGAGTCTGCAGTTCTCTCACCATTGTAATCCATTCATACCAATTATGCTTCCTTCAAGCCTAGCCAGGTCCCATTTTGAAAACAAATAGAGAGTAAGTCCCCATTCCCCATCTGCAACCAAAGAGCACACAGCATAGTTCAGGAGGGACATGAAAAGGCATCCACAATCTCAAAGCTCCTGTGCACTAGAACAGTCCATGAACATGTAAGGTTGCTCAGAATGACTCGTTGCCAGGAGCCGATCCAGCAATAATAAATTCTGCCTAAATTGGCGTGACCCTCCTGTGAGTGAATTCTCTTCCAGATAGAACAGAAAGCATTGATGAGTGAGAGCGGGAGGAACTGGTATGGGAGCAGTCCTGTAATTTTACACGTTGAAGGATGAGTATGTTAATGGATTAGAAGCAGATTGTTCTTTATAGGTGTATTGATATGTGAAGTTGATACATACAAGATGAGAAGCTTGTCTGGGTTTTATTTATTCAGGGGGCGGGGGAGAGATAGCTTCTCAATCATAATGGCTTTCACTACTATGCCTTGGTCTGGCTCTGTATTTAACCATATAAACACCATGAGCAGTTACAACAAAAGCTCTTGGCTCACTTAAAAAAAACAACAAAACTTTTATTTTAAGAGTTTCCTGGTATTTTACTCTCTGTTCATTGGGATAAATTCTACCTTCAGATATGGAGGCATAGCTGAATTACACCTGTATATCTGAGGGCAGGAGTCAGTGTATTCTTTGTATTACACTCTTAGAAGACTGAAAATAAGGTGCATTTTCTTTTTGATCTTCTCATTTTCAATAGGCTACTCTGATTAGTTATTTGTATTAAAGTAGCACCTAGAGGCCCCAATCCAGCTTTTTTACAGACATATCTGATTAGGGCATGGACTGTGTTTTAAAGAGTTTACTATTTTAACTTGACATTGATTCTACTACTTTGCTTCTGTTAGAGCTGAACACCATTTCTAACCATTCTATGCACTGGCTTCATCAATACTGTAATGCCTATGCTAATATGCACAACTATAGCAATGTTAATTGGACACCTCTCATTCCTGACTGACCCCACCCCCCAGGACCCCTGCCCCATCCAACCCCCCCTTCTCCCTGTCCCCTGATCACCCCCGGAACCTCTGCCCCTGACTGCCCCCCACCAGCCCATCCACCCCCCTCCTTCCTGACTGCCCTCTGGGAATCCGTGCCCCCATTCAACCCGTTCCTCACTCTCTGACCGCTCTGACCATCATACTCCCCTCCTCTTTATCCAATTGCCCCGCTCCCTCCCCCATTACCCCACTGCCTGGAGCACTGGTGGCTGGCGGTGCTACAGCCGCGCCGCCTAAAGCAGCAGGACAGACAGCCACGTCGCACCGCCTGGAGCAGCAGGACAGGCAGCCACGCCGCCTGGATGGATCCAGCCACCGCACAGAACAGAGCACCAGGTCAGGCTGCGGCTCTGCAGCTGCGGCTGCCTGGCAAGAGCTCACAGTCCCGCCACCCAGAGCATTGCACCAGCAGTAGGGCAAGCCGAGGCTGCAGGGGAGGGGAAACAGCAGAGGAGGGGCCAGGGCGAGCCTCCCGGGGCATGAGCTCAGGGCCCTGGGAGGAGGATCCCGCGGGCCACCCGCGGGCTGTAGTTTGCCCACCTCTGGTCTAGATTCCCTCAATAACTGGAAAGAGAAGTGAAACTGCTCTCTGTTATCATTGTACAAGCCAATAAAAAGTGAACTGCACATTTAAAATGTATGTTATAATTTAAGCAATGATTTAATAATTATTAAGTTATCCTTTAAGCAGTAGAGGCAATGATAATCATCATGATTATTTAAATATGAGGTTAAATTCACACCAGGGTTTATGATGGCACAGACTACAGGGAGGACAAGGAGATGGCAAAAGTGGCAGCACCTTTTCCCTTCTCCTGGGGAAGGTCAACAGGGGACCCAAAGAGCAACAAAATGTAGGTGATACGTACTAGAAAGAGGCTCGGTGAGGGCAGATTCAGTGCCTCCCATCCACCAACCTCCTACATCCTAGACATAAAAGCTAAATCTGGACCCCCTAGAATAAACTCAATGGGAGGCAGCAGCAGCAATGCACTTGCTCTCCTCGGGGTTGAATCCTCCTTTGTTGGAGCAGAATGTAACACCTCCTTATTTCAACTTTAGGGCCAATTTTGCAGAGCGATTCGCAAGAAGTGTTCAACATGTCGCAGCTTTGAACCCTTAGTGCCCGATACTGCACCACTGACATCAACGGGAGCAGGAGTAGGGCCTTCTTGAATCTAGCCGTGAGCTTTATGTTGACAGTATCCCTTTAACTACAGCAGTGAAATCATTTAATTCAACCATCAAAAGCTTCACCAAAAATAAAAACTGGCCCACATCTAATGAGTTATTTTATATTTGATCATATAATTTCCAAGAGTGCTTCATCCTGCCTCATTGATTGATACTCCATCTAGTATTTCACAAATCCTTTTTAATATAAATACCTTGGAAACTAATGCTTATAGCACTGGATTAGCAAACACACAATGTCAAAAATAGAAAGCACCATAATAGGCTTTATCCTACAGCCATTACTGTACCGGTAGCGTTTTCAGAATATATTAAGACTGATATACAGGCCCAAATGTTGGCTATAAGGCTTAGAGAACTAAACAGAAATCTGCTTCAATTAAACAAAAAGAATATTCAGGACACACATTTTATATGTACTAAGACCAACATTTTAAAATGTTACCTCTACATTTACGCTTGAATTTGGCCTGCTCAGTACGCTTTTTTTCATCCTTGTCCTGTCTCTCCCTGCCCCCCGTTGTCTGGCTGCCACTCAGATGCCATTGTGTTGTCATTGTCAGTGGCACTGAGTACAAACTGCAACCCACAAGTTGGGGATGCTACTATCTACTGCCAAGTCCCCCTGCCACTTCAGCTTGCAAAGGTAAGCTTGTTGTCACCTAGCCTCACTGCCACCACTGGCTGCAACCCCGAGTGGGAGGCAAACACTGAACTCTGGGCTCTCACATGGCATACAAATGTTGTTTTGTTTTGATCATGTTATTTTGTTTCTAAGATATATAGGTAGGTTAATTTGGGCAATGGATAAAGAAAAACCCACTTTTCTGGCAGAACCCTGCTATATTCTTACTTTCACCTCCATGGAGAATCACGGCTATGCTACTGCCTGAAGAGCTTTCCTAGGAGTGCCTATAAAAGTTGAGTGAAACAGACAAGAATTTCATGGACTCTATCACTATCACTGTGATATGCACAAATCACAACCTTCTGCTGGTGGTGCTTGGAGAGACTGGGAATGGGAATGGATAAATGGGGAGGTGCAGAGACAAAGAGGTAAGAAGAAACAAAGGAGTGATATACAGAGTTTTACTGACAGGACATCCATGTTCCAGACTGAGATTAACCACGTTTCCTCAGCCAGTAGAGTGTAGAGCACACCCTTCTGCATGATGGGAGGAGGACTGATTTAATACAAGCAAAAGCAATTTGCACTGAGAATTTAATATAAGCAAAAGCAATTTGCACTTTTCTACACAGTTCATGAACCAAGCAAATTTCCCTTGACTAAAAAGTATGTAACTGACAGGCCCAAGAAGCCTGAAATCTAAATTTTAAAAGTTAAACCAATAAAAGAGGATTTTGAGACCCTTAAAGTAAAAATGCAATTAAGTATTTAAAAAACAGACAGTTCACAAACCACTGTAGGTCATATTAAGACTGAAAATAATTCAGTATGAAAAGCTTTATTCCCAATCTCTGTAAATTTAGTATAATTTTGTATGAACCAAGATGAAAAAAGATGCACAAAATATAATAAATACGTTGAACATACTAATTATGACAGTGAATAAAAATATTTTTACTTTAGCTAAAAGTCATGTTAAATATTTTTGAGAGATGGATGAAAAAATAATTTGAACACTGAAATTAGCTTCTAGTTTTATTTAGTTTATTTTTGTAAGTTTTATTTTGTTAACACTTTTGTATAAATCATATTGCTGTGTAATTGGATCTTAGAACAACACTGTATGATGAAGTTATCTATACACCTGTTCTTAATATTACAATCTGTTCTGTGATAAGACACAAGTACATTCAAGTATTCTATTTACGAACACGTAATTAAGTATATTTCTAGTATGATTCAAAATTTTAAACATGTTTAAGGTTTTTTTTCCTTACTGATAAATGCACCTGATTCCATTTATTCAGAATTATTTTAACTATTATTAACTGCAGGCAGCATTATAAAATGGAAATCTATTAGGAGAACTGAATTTTTCATAAGGAAGCTACGTTATATTTTGGTAAACCATTTTTTTAAAATAGCATTTATATGAAATGTAAACTTGTATTACGTGGATGGAATTACTGTACATATCTGTGTCACTTCAACCAATTATAAAACTAATCACAAGTTGTAAAACAAGGCAAGCTTTTCAACAAATATACTTTGGGAATTAGTATTTCAAATCCAAAAATGTTTACACTCTTACACATTTATAAATTGAACCATTTACTCTAGGACTCCTAAAACATTTACATATTTTACAGGATATTGGATAGTTCCCAGCACAGTAAGCAACAGTTCAAAAAAAGGTCTCTCAAAGATTCAGTGTTTTTCTTACAACTGAAGGACATGAAAATATAAAACAATGTCTTCTGTACTAAAACATTATCAAATTCAGCATATTTTTACAATGTCATATTGGAATATGTAACAGGTTTCTTGACTATGCTAATATTTTCAATGGAAAGACCTGCTCCAAATAACAATGAGAATTCCACCAATTTAGCACCTTAATTCTTTTTGGGTCACTTATTTCTCAACTACCAGCCAAAACAGCCCCAAAGTTTCTTTCCAAGATAGTAGAGGGCATATATTTCCACATAAATGTATAGACAGATGTAGAAAAGGAACAAAATTAAATCTTACAATATGATCTCAGTAGGAGTCCCAATGAGTGAAATAAAAATATCATTGCTATGAATATTAAATTAACGAGGTCATATTCATTAAAGATGGTAGCCTGCTGACTTCAGGTACCTCAGTAGGATGCTAGTAAAAGTCACTTAAGCAGCTGATTTATTCGACCCTTGCGAATTTCACAGAAATCATAATCTATTGGGTAAGTACTGTATTTTCTATTTTACTTTTTTGGAGCATGGATTGGATGATCCTGAAAGCCTTCAGATGGTTTTAAATCTGATGATTAAAATGTGGCCTGTGGGTGAGGAGATTTATTCTACAATAAAATATTCAAACTGGTCTATAAATTGATAAGCTGTAAAAAGTTCCATTGAACTTTGTTCTGCGGATTTCAAAGACACACAAAGAATAAAAATAAGGCGTATGTACTAGCATTAAAGCAAAGCTTTTTCTTGTTTCCTCGTGCTGGTATCAATTAGATGGCTAAGGGCAGATTTTATCCCAAAGAGGGAAGAATGTATTCAGAAAAAAATCTACTTAGTAATAGGCTGGAGTGTAAGGTTCTGGAAGCATATTCATAAAAGCCAGTGACATAAGTAACTGATTATAGGCCCATTTCTCTGCTAGCAAAAAGGAAAAGCATTAGCATGGTACCAAAATGGATAATCAGCAAGGGGAAAAAAAACAATTTAGGGAGACCAGAGTAGGTAGGTAGCTGTGGATGCATGTTTTCTCTCTCTAAATAAAACTAGGATGCTGAAAGAAAAGAAATAAACTCTTCAAAAATATCTCTCTATGATATTTATTACTTATCTGACCATGTCTGGGCTATTATATAAATAAGTCATTTTCACTATATAAACTACTCCAGTATACATTTTGTACCATTTCTCCATACAAAAATAAGCATGGCAGCTATAGCAACTTAACATCAACTACCCCAGACAGCTGTAAAATAAAAATGACAGTCACACACACTGGACATCTAATTCTCCAAATAAATATGTTTTGACACTAACAGAATATGTCTGACCTGTTAGAATTATTTCATAATTTTATTTTCTTAGGCACATTAAACTAAAACACTACAAATGGCATAGTTTTCTCTATCTTGCTAACAAAGACACCTAAGGTTTTCTTCTCTTAAGTGACTGACACTTTTCCCCAGTTTCCCTTCACATAAATTGTTGGCTAATCAGGAAAGTTTTCACGACATATAATATGTCAACTCAGACATTTAATGACATATACATTCATGCTGAAGCTAAATAGGAAGTGGAAGCTCACTTTCTTAAATATATTATTTGTTTAATTAAACATTTAAAAACTACACTACATTTTCTTTGCTATATTGTACCCATTCTTGTTTTCAAATGCAAAGCAAATCATTATTCTAAAGTAACATCCTCCCACTTCTTCTCTCTTTTAGTTTTGATTCCCCCAGCCCCCTGACAATTTGCCATTTGAGAAGTGAGTGATATAGTAATGCAACAGGTCTCGTTCTGCTAAAAATTAAATCAATGGACATTTTGGCGCTGATTTCAATGGGAGCAGGATTCGACCCTTACAGATACTATTTAGATTGCAATATGTCCAGGGCAGGGGCTGTCTTTTCGTTCTGTTTGTACAGCATCTAGCACCTTGAGGTCCTGGTCCATGACTAAGGACCCCAGGTAATACAATAATAAATAATAATAGACCCTAATTGGCAATCAGTGCTCAAGCAAAACTTCATAGAAGGGGTTGCTGTTCTCCTTTCTCACGTTCCTCTTACTTTACAAGAAATCCCAGCAAAACTAACATTTTCTTTTCAACTGGCAGCAGGTGATATGGGCCAAACATCCTTCGTGCAGTATGAGGTATTATTTTTAAATCTGGAGGGGAAATACATCACAACACCAGTCAGAAACTAATGCATCCATCTCATGAAATGTAAATATGAAACTGAGTACAAACAATGTTACCTTTCCCTCAAAAGGTATTATAGTTTATTCCACACCTATGTAATTAGTTTCATCTTCTCAAGTGTTTAAAAGCATATACATCTAAGTAAACATAAATAAAATAAAATAAAGTTAACCAGACAGAAGACCAAATTCTATCCTCTGATACTTGCACAATTCCCACTAGGTAAACATGACTATCTGAGGGCAGAATCCGGCCCCTGTTTGTATTCTGCTGGAAAAATGTCTAAATATGTTGATTAAAAGAAATATTTTTTCAAAATCAGAATTCCTGAAATTCCAGTGAAATTGTGAACAGGGAGTCATCATGATTTCCCAACACCAAATGTAGTTTATTTATCACAAGATAGGCTACACATAGTTCTGCATTCTTATTAGAAGCTACATCAAGTTCTTCAACTTCAGCTTTCATGGAATCTCCCATACAAGCATTCGCCTGCCCACACTAAACTGGGGAATAGAGGATGGAGAGGGGTTTTCTTTTTTAGCCAAGGTTCAAAGACAAATAATCACAAGAAGTTGGGGAAGGATTTGAGCATTCATACACTCCCTACAACTCAAAGCAAAAGATTTTACAGATTCACCACATGTGCAGTTCTTGCAAATTCTGTAGGACTGATGGTGTGGACGCAGGATGCTCCTTATAACCTGCATTCTCACCTTCTGTCTACTCCAGGCAATCAGGGGTGCAACACGTTGGTGGCCACCTAAACTGGAGCTCAGACTTTATCATGTTGAATGGGGGGCGGGAGGGTGGCTCTGACTAACACAAGATCGTTTGCAAACTACCAAATTAAAAATAGGGTTTGTGCGTGCAGAGCCCACAAGGCGACCTGAGGGGGGGAAGGGCCCCTCCGGTCAGCTCGGAGGGGTTACAAAATGCCCACGACAGAAGCTACTTGCAATACCCAGCGGAGATGTGGCTTTTGTTTAGAGCAGAATCTCTCCTGGCCCAGGCCGGCCATGGAGCAGCAGTGACCAGTATCCACCCACCGCCTCCAGGGACGAGCCCTTAAGAGCAGAGCCAACTAAACATTCGCGGTAGAGCATCATTCCCAAGGTTCCGCTCCCTCCTCCGCGCTTTCCGACAGCCCCGGGTCTAGCGGCCGCCAGCCGGCGAGCGTGGCCCGCTCCAGCAGCCTGGCCCCGGCGCTGCCCGCCAGCCACCCGCACTACAGTGCAAGAAAGGAGCAACAGGCTCAGACCCCCACCCCCACCAGCAGCAGCGGCGGCGGCTGCTTCCCCTGCTCCGCGCAAGGCCTTGTGACGCCCTCCCCTCCGCCCAGCAAAACCCCGGGGCCACGACTCCAGCCCCCTCCCCGCACAGGGGAACTTCACCGGGGGGGTTATGGGTAAATCCCCTCTTTGGGGTGAGAGGAGAACATGCCTGACCCTCCCCCATCCTTTCACAGTGACACCGCAGGGCGGGGGGGAGACACAGAGACCCGAGGCGTCTCCCGAGGCGGCCACAGAACGTTCCCCAGGCGGAGCGAGCGCTGCCCTCCGGGGCAGCCCCGGGCTCGCCGCACCCCGCCGCTCGCAGCTTACCCGGCTTGCTGCTCCAGGCACCCGCAGCCGAGCCGGGGGAGGGGGGGGGAGAGACCACTTGCAGCCCTTGTTTGCTGGCTCTGCAGCCCTTCCTGCCCCCCCGCCCCCAAGTAACGGCCCTGAGAGGAGGTGCAGGATAAACACGCAGAGGCTACCATGAAACTTAATCCTGCCCAACCATCAGGCGGCTAGACGGCGAGCCGCCCCCTTCCCTCCCAGCTCCCAGACGTTGTTAAACCGAGCCCCGCAGAAGTGGGAGTAGGAACCGGCTGCAAAGGAGGAACCATGACAACAGCAGCCAGCAACAGGAGGGGCCCCACTTGCTGCCCTCGCTGCTCTGTGCTGCGTCTGCCCTGCCTGCTGAGGGAAGAGGCAGGGGGGGTCGGAGCTGCTCTGCTCAGGAGCACATTTGCAAAGTGCCGGCCTTCGCATTCTCATGCCACAAGCATGTCTTCTTGGGGGGAGGGAAGGGATGGCTCCTGTAACACATTACACACACAGACACGTACACAACGGTACCTCACATGTGTAAGCAGTTTGTGGAGACAGCATGCAGAGCTGTGCTCGTCCAGGACGCTGCGTAGTGCCGTCCCGCGGGAGGTTGCAAATTCAGGCCCCGATCCCGCAAACACACAGGGTTACTCTAGTCAGTAGAGTAACGCAGCAGTTTTGCGCAGGATTGGGGCGCTAGTGGCCTTTTTAAAACTCGGTCCAAGCTGGTCTGCCCCACACGGCTTTTAAGCGTTATTCGCTATAGCCGTTTAGCTAGTTCTCTTTCCAGTCTAATTTTAAAGGGACATCAACTTGCAATCCAATCATTTTGCAGAAGTTATTTGTTGTTTCAGATACTAGACCTGGCCGTGAGCTGCCTCCTCTCCTGCCAGTTACTGTGGTTTTGCGGTCACATTTTCCTTTTTTATTATTTTTATTTTTTTTAATGTTTTTTTCCCCCTCACTGTGAGAAAAGCACAAAAAATGACTGTGTGCACATGGGAACATTGCAAGTGACTATTCCAAGTGCTATAAAATATATAAACGAAATTGAAAAAAATAGACAAAATAGCACCAGCGATTGTTTCCCCTACTTCTTTGAGAAACTGTTCCACCATCAAACAGGTTTCATCTCTAGTACATTTGGGTCTAATCTTGTATCTCTTCTTCAGGCAACACTTTTATGAATTCAGGAGGGACTGCATAAATAACCCCTCCCCGACTTGTATGCTACAGTTTTCTTATTACTGTTTTCTAAAACTGACTGAATGGGAAGAGATTTTTCTTACAGAGGAAAAAAAATGAGAGCAGGATAGCTGTATTATACTGTACAAAGTAAATAAGGGAACCAAGCATCCTGCTGTTTGTACAGGGAAAGGGATATTTTGTTCAGGGTTTGACCAGAGAAGGGAAGAAAAGAGAAAACTTCCTTAAATTTTTTTTTTGTTATTAAATAGGATTGTAGGGCTAAAAGAAAGGGGAGGTATTGGGGGGGATTTAAGCTTTTATTTTAATTTGAAATAATATCCAAAAAAACACAGATGGAGATTACTGTGCTCCCTTCACATATACATACACAAATATCCCTAGAGTAAAATACAACAAATATGTAAGTGGAATAAGAGCAACGGCAGTGCAATTTATTTTCAGCACAAAAAGGAATGCTAATGCTTTTTTTCTTATGTTTGCTGAGCATTTTGCTTCCTATCTGATGTACTTTTGAATTTAGTAACTATCACTAGGGTCATTATTTTCCTTTATATTGCCAAGAAATCGCCTCTTGTTCCCTGTTTACTCAGGCAGCCCTGTTGTGATAGCATCCTTAGCACCAGAAAGAATGCAGGCTCATCCTGCTGAATACCTCATGTTGCAGTTGACTGGGGCCTGGTACCATGTGTTGATTTGCTTGTTTTTGTTTTGATTTGGTTTACTTTGTCAAAATGTAACTGAATTGTAAACATTGCCACATTAGGTCAATAAAAGACACCATTGTGTTCTTCATCTCAAATACGGTAAAAAACATTGTCCTTTAGCTAAATGGGATTGTACTGGACTATATCTGAACAGAGATCCTACAAATACAGCCATGGTATTAAACTCAAACATTTACAACCTGTCTTTCAGTCCATCATGTTCCGGTTTGTCCGCTGATTTTTTTAATTAAATAGCAGGGTTATATGTCACAGTGACAGTTCTGTACTATACTGGGCTTCTATAAGTTCTCCAGTAATTCTGAAGTTTGCACACACTTTTTTTGTACCAGCCCAAAATTTAAAAAGTAAATTAGAGCTTGTTTGCTTGTACAATTACTAGCTGTAAAATTACTCACATAAAATAACCTGCAGAAGAACAGAAACACAGGACCAGACTACATGTTAGTGACTGCTCCATATTGGCACAGTGAAAGAGTTGCAAAGTACCTGTGACCAGGATGCACTGTGCCTTGTGAAGCAGAATGCTTCCTGGAGCTCTTTGACACCCACTGTACCATCACTTATATGATGCAGTATGCATTCCCCTCTGCAGCTACCCGGCTCCACCGATCAGTAGGCAGAATGGGGGTAAGGACACCACCTCCGTAGAAAATTTGGAGTCACTTTCAGCTCAGGTGGTGCTAACTGAGAATGGCACTTGTGCTGTGGGGAGTGTAGTTGTCCTTGCACAGAAATTAAGGGGTAACAACCCCAAATTAGCAGGGCCAGAAGTCTTAGGTCTCTTAGTCTCATCAGGGAAATGCCAAAATCCTTCAGACAATATTACAAATTAAATCAATGGAAGTCTGGGTGTTCAGGCCTCCGGACACTTTATTTAAGAACATAGCTGATGGGTGGAGACTTTTTTGTTTTTAATTCTTAGTCTAGGAATTTTTTTCCCTATTAGGAACCCTTATCAATTCATTGCAAATATGAGATGTGGTGGCACATGCTATATTATGTTGTGTAGTAAAGCTTAGGGGTTAACAACAAGAGAGGGTTTAAAAAAAAAAAGTTTTCAGCAGAAAATACAGAATGAAGCTGGGAAAGTGGAAGAAGCCAGGCCCATGCTGAAAGGGCACACAGGTAGAATGGAGGAATCCCACCCTCAGCTAGGGCTTACCTTCTAACTGATATAAAGAAGGCTGACGCTTCTTCATACACTGATGACATCACTCCTGGGAATGTTAAAGTTGACAGAAAAACAGGCTGTGGTGATAGGAGTTAGATCATTGGGACAGACAGACAGTTGGGAATGTGGTGACCATGAGAACCAGTTAGTGACCTCTGCATGCCAGTTTCGAAGGTGGTTGGTAGATATGGTAGTACAAGTAGAATTTATTACAATTCATTCAGTACACTGCACCAGCTAAAGGGGGAGAGGCACGTGACCTCCTCACATGACCCCACGTGACTCCTCATGCCCTGCATTCTCCCCTTCGCCTCCCCATGATCCATCCCACATTACCAGGGTGAGAGGGGCTCTGTCCTCCTCCCGCTGCGCTGGAGACTTCTGAACTGCAGGGCTCTCCCGGGAACCAGAGCAGTGAAAGGAGCAGAATGTGGTGCCACTGGGCAGCCCCTGCTGGCAGCTCCTCCAGCGTGTCTGTACCAACCCCAGCCCTGTGCTCCTGGGGGGCTGCTGTACAGACCCCAGACAGGAGATGCAACTGTGTGGAAAGGCTGGGGGCGCTACAGCCACACTGGAAGAGCGCCAGTGTGGGACCACTCAGTGGCCCCACGTTCAACTTCTCCTGTGTCTATAAATATCTTACTGATATGGCATACGGGACTGCCCTACTTGCACCACTAGGTAGATTCTACATTGCTTTCATTGGAGGGAAAGATGTGAACTACTCAGACACTTTATAATGTTTTAAATTAACTGTATCAACTCAGGAAAGCAATCTGAGTTCATTGTAAACAGCTCAATTAAGGCCTCTGGTCAATGTGCAGTGTTGGTTAAAAAAAAGAAAACGTGCCGTTAGGAGAATGAGACTTTGGTTGGGGGTAGATTATGCCACATCTGCCTACGGTGGAATTCTGGTACTCTCCTCTGAAGCTACTCGTGCTGGCATCTGTTGAAGACAGAATATTGGACTGAGTGGACCACAGATATCATACAATATGTCAATTCCTGTGTTCCTAGGGGATGCAATTAGAGCTTGTTTTTTAACCTAGATCAAAGTGACTTGAAGTGCTTACTGGAAAAACATTAGCTCAGTAAGGTCAAGTTCTAGTCTGGTTTACACTCCATGACATCCCTCAAGTCAAAGACAATGAAGTCAGTAGACTTACAGGAAACATAAGGCAGGCCAGAATTAGGCCCACAAGGTAATTATCCATGTTAGGTATATAACAATATCTCTGTATGACAACTTCCAAGTATACTGTGCAGTTGTAGTGGATCTATGTTTTAAAATCTTTTTAATATGCATAATATTAGGTAAGGTATGTTCATTAACTCCTCAAGTAAAATGACATTTACAATTCAGCTTTTGCCATGTCTCTTGATGTAGTCAGGTTACATCTACTACATTTCATAAAATGTACTTTCTTAGCCCTTGCTTATATTAACTTGCACTGGCATAACTACACCAATTTATGTACACTCTCTGTAGCAGGAGTTTGTGTGATGCTAGATCTACTTCACACCACTTCAACATGTCTAGATTAGAAGTTTATACTGGTATAACAAAAAATGTCACAGTAGTACTGGTTCTCTTAAGCCTTTGTAAAGGAAATTATGCAGAAATAAATTACATAGATCAATTTACTAATGGAACTATGTGACAGTCATGGGGAGTGGCTAGAAAGACAGTTGATAAGCAATCTGATGCCTGAGTAATTAGCTGGTTTATTCTGTTTTTCCTTTTTAGATGAGGTCCTACAACAGAGGGCAGAAGACTAAAATGATTCATTCAGATTCCTTCGAGAACAATGATATCTCCCCAACCCAACCCTTCCCCAGAAAGAAAGGATTTGCTGGTGGCTGTATGAAACAATGTATTTATTTTCTTAGGTCTTTTCTTTTTGTTGTAACGGTACAGAAGAAAATATAAATTTGAGCCATTGTATTTTTCCCCCAAAATCAAGGACATTAAACTCAAAATATGTTCAAATTTTAACCAGAAAAACAATGCATAACTAATTATATATATATTAAAAAAAACACTAAATAGTTTCATAAGCCATGTGAGTTTCCCTAAATTACAGAGTGTTGCCCCATCCAAAAGGGTTTGCCCCACCATTTGAAAGGTTTAGAAACAATGATAGTACAACCATCAGTTTAGAAACATCCGTTCAAATAAAAAATAATGTTCCCCTACATTTTCAGCATAAAAATAATGTTTCAAAATCAGAAGGCAAAACAGACAGCAGTGCAGCTGGTGGTAACACCCTGCATGTTATTATGTAAAGTTAAAATTAGGAACTCCGTCAAGGTTGATATTTGGGATTCATTCCATTTTTGTATTATTGTACTGGCAAGTACGGAATATTAGTATGATTTATTGGAACATATATTTTGGAAAGAATATTGCATAGATTTACATTTGAGAGGGTGAGGAGGGAGGAAGATTGTCTCCCCTGGAGACATATTCTAACTGTTATTCCTATTGGTGTTTACACATTGTTTGAAGGGTAGAATATGTCTTAAGGTAGAACAGAATCAAAAATCTCATAAAAGGTATGTTAATTATTTATAACTACAGAATAAAATATTTGAAATTACAGCAAATTAAAGGGGCATTTATTTACATACAAACATGATGGTTTAAAACCATAGGCCTGGCTCATAGTAGAATAGTGTAGCCAAATAAGTGACAAAGGATATTAACCTTATCATAGATTATTCAGATGCAGAATACCTACAAGAAGAGTCTGGTTTGGTCAGATTAAGGCTATTTTAAGAACTGTTGTACTTTCTGCAAGGTGCCCACAGATTTCCACAGACCTCAGCTGCAGACCACTAAGTTTAAAGACACTTTTTCAGAAATGCTGCAAGGGATCCAGTCCAGATGTAATGTGACATGGGAGACTCATCAATACAATAGTTGTTCCAGGATTTAAAGAGACAAGATGTCTTTTTAATAAAGTTTCAGTTAGAAAAACGGATAGTGCCTAGATGAGGGAGACCGGATTTAAAATAAAAAGAAGGGGAGCTGACCAATTCTTTGGCATGTTATATTGTCCTGGATGTTAACATAGTGTCATGTGGTTAAGTGACATTGTATTCCTTTGTCTCCATTCTCTGTCATCTCATCACTCAGGAGGATACATTCAGGTGAGAAGAGTCCATGCTAAACCAAAAATGTATTTGCACGGGAGGGGAACCATTTTTGCAAGGACATTTCTACAGCAAATTGATTTATTTTTAGAATAAACTCTCTGAAGATGGATTAGTGGGACTAAGGGGAAGCAGTCCGCCGTGTATAGCTACAGTTAATCGCATGGATATCACCACCTCCACGTGTGATACAAAAGCAGTTAGTCAAATAACTTATTTAATAAAAAAGGCAACATTTAATAAATCAAGGTTTCTGATGTTCAGTCAGGACTGTGATTGATCTGTGATTATACAGTACATAAATATCGGACCTCAGCCTTCTTTTAGTTATAAATGCTTTCTCTTCACTCTATGCCTGTTTCCCCCTACCCCATTCACTAACATATATGCATCATGCCACAGAATGCTGACACCCTATCACACATTTTAAATAAGCAGTTTCCATTCCTTGGAGTATGATTTCCAGTTCCAAGCAAAGAGCAGCAACAGGACTCCAGGTTGATAGAGCAGACAATGAATAGCCACAGAATTTAAGAAGTGATATCTCAACTTCAGCAAGCCTTTTGGTACCGTCTCAATGACCTTCTCAAACTAGAGAAACATATCCTAGAAAAATCTACTATAAGGTGGGTTCACACCTAGTTGGAAAAGTGTATTCAGAGTAGTTATGAATGGTTCAGTGTCAAGCTGAAAGGGCATATCAAATGAGGTCCCACAGGCATCTGACCTGGGCTTCGTTCTATTCAAGATTTTCAAAAAATGGTGTGGATAGTGGCATGTAGATAGAGCAGTGCTTCTCAAAGTCGGGCTGCCGTTTGTTCGGAAAGCCCCTGGCTGGCCAGGCCGGTTTGTTTGCCTGCCGTGTCCGCAGGTTCAGCTGATCGCAATTCCCACTGGCTGCAGTTCACCGCTGCAGGCCAATGGGAGCTGCTGAAAGCGGTGCGGGCTGAGGGATGTGCTGGCTGCTGCTTCCCGCGGCCCCCATTGACCTGGAGTGGAGAACCGTGGCCAGTGGGAGCCACGATCGCCCGAACCTGTGGACACGGCAGGTAAATGAACTGGCCTGGACCACCAGGGGCTTTCTCTGAACAAGCAGCAGCCTGACTCTGAGAAGCACTGATATAGAGTACACTTATAAAGTTTGTGGACAACACTAAGCTGGGAGGTGTTGCAAGTGCTTTGGAGGACAGGATTAAAATTCAAAGTGATCTTGACAAACTGGAGAAATGGTATGAAATAAATATGATGAAATGTAACAACAACAAATGCAAGATAGTACACTTAGGAAAGAATAATCAATTACACAAATACAAAATGGGAAATGACTGCCTAGGAAGGAGAACTGCAGAAAAGGATCCGAGAGTTATAGTGAATCACAGACTACGAGTCAATGTAAGTCTGTTGCAAAAAAAAACAAAAAAAATTCCTCAGTCCCTGATATTACAGGAAATATAATCAGCAGTGAGTTGTTTCAATAGACCCCCCGCCCTTCTACTGAATATACTACATGGTTTGACTTTTGATAAGCAAATTCTCTTGTGGATAAGAAATTATCCATTAAGTAATATTGGTGTGAAGCTATAGTAACCCCACTGAAGTCAACGGAGTTGCTGAGGATTTACATGTGTGTAACAGAGCAGAGTTTATCAGTCCCTACAATGCTCAGTACATGCTAGAAATTGTACTTTAAAAAAATAAAAATGAAATATACTACAGAAATACAATAATTTATTGGATAGTCTGTGCCCTGGATAGTTGAAGTCACCCATCACCACCAAGTCCTGTGCTTTGGGTGATTTTGTTAGTTGCTTAAAATAGTCTCATCCACCTCTTCTTCCTGGTTAGGTGGTCTGTAGTAGACCCCTACCATGACATCACCCTTGTTTTTACCCCTTTTATCCTCACCCAGAGACTTTCAACAAGTCTGTCTCCTATTTCCATATTAACCTCAGTCCAAGTGTACACATTTTTAACATATAAGGCAACACCTGCTCTCTTTCCCACTCTTACTGTCTTTCCTGAGCAAGCTGTACCCTCCTATGGCAATATTCAAGTCTCTGATGCCAACTATGTCATAGTTTATTAACTAGCATTTCAAGTTCTTCCTTATTCCCTATACATCTCACATTAGTATACAGACATCTAAGATACGAATTTGATTTCCCCCTACATTCTCTCTTGTCTCTCCCATATCCGTGCTATAATGGGACATTCTCCCCCCAAATTCTGAACTTTCTCCCAGGTCTCTATGCTTTTATCACCTGTTCCCATCAAATCTAGTTTAAAGCCCACCTCACTAGGTTAGTCAGTCTATATCCAAAGATGCTCTTCGTCTTCCTTGATAGGTGGACCCCATCTCTGCTTAGCAGTTCTTCCTGGAACAGCATCTCATGGTCAAAGTATCCGAAGACCTCCTGGTGATACCATCTTCACAGCCAGGCATTCACTTCCAGGATGTATCTGTCTGCTTGGGTCCCCCTACCTCTGATCAGAAGGATCGAAGAGAACACCACTGAACCCCCAACTCCTTCAACCTTACTCCCAGAGCCTTGTAGTCACTTCTGATCTGCTCAGGGTCATACCTGGCAGTATTATTATTGCCCACATGGATAAGTAGCATGTGGTAGTAATCAGAGTGCTGGATGATCCTTAAAAATCCCTCCATAAAGTCTCAGATATGGGCCCCTGGCAGGCAGTGTCTCTCACAGGATGCCATGTCAGGAAGCAGATGGGTGCCTCCGTCTTCCTCAGAAGAGGGTCACTAACCACCATTACCCTATGTTTCCTCCTGGGAGTAGTGGCTGTGATCCTTGGGGGTAGATGGCTTCTCCTCCACTTTTGAGGGTGATTCCTCATTGATCATTGCCAGGGCAGCATAACAGTTCTTCATCACTATGGTAGGAGGGTTGGAACTAAGGGTGGAGCACTGCCTGCTACCAGAAGTAACAGGCAGCCAGTGTCCTCCCTGTGACAGAGCCATATCCTCCTCCCATGGTGGCATAACAACAGTCCTTACTAGATAGATAGCTTCCTCAGCCTTGGACATCTCCATATGAATACTCTCTATGAATTCCTCATGGGCATGGATGCTCCTCAGTCTAGCCACCTCCTACTGCAGGCTTTCCCACCTGCTTCCTGAGAGATTACACCAGCAGGTACCTTTCACAGTGGACTGGCCCCCAGCCTGGCTTTCTGAGAGTGGGAAATGCAGACAACAGTCTCCGCAAATCCACATCAGGATCTGGGTAGAGGTATCCATGGTCAGGTTCTCTGTTTGGATACAGGAGCAGGTGGAGAAGACAGGAGAAGTGTTAGCTAGCTATGTTTCAGCACCAGCAATGCCAATAACTAGCAGCTCTCAATTTTTGACTCTATCCACCAATCAGTGCCTGTAAAAGTCCCTACATCACTGAGAGCGGAGCACAGAGTTATGGGTCCATCATAAAACATCTTTTCAATTTTCTGGCCTCAGTCAATAATCAAATCTACAGCCAGTAAGCTTCTCAATGTGCTATGAAAAGAAAGCCTCAGTTGAGCTGTGATTTCCCCCACCTCCATCAGATGCTTGCTTTTGGGTTTGTCCTCGTAGTAACAAAAAGAAAAAAAAATGAAGAGAACATGAATTTAAGAATTGCAACGTGATGAATTTTGAAGCTGATGTTACTAATATTTTAGCATCATATAATTTATAAGCAGAGAGAAAATAATAAAAAATCTGTTCTAGAAAATAAACGTTCTGATGGGGGGGTGCTGCTTCTGCCACCTACATCATTTTGGGAACTTTGATTTTATTGATTTTGCAGATCTAAATTGCAAAATAGTATTAAAAAGTTGAAAAATTAATGTCACTAAACACATGGGGAGAGAAAGAATGCTAAAAGGTAGAAAATACAGACAGATCTTAGCTCTTGAGAGATATAACCCTATATTGCAATAAGATAGGAGTTTCTTAAACGTATAGTACCTAAGGAGAAGGAGGGAGAAACAGTAACAGGAAACTTGGAAATGGCAGAGATGCTTAATGGCTTCTTTGTTTCGGTCTTCACTGAGAAGTCTGAAGGAATGTCTAACATAGTGAATGCTTATGGGAAGGGGGTAGGATTAGAAGGTAAAATAAAAAAGAGCAAGTTAAAAAATCACTTAGAAAATTTTAGATGCCTGCAAGTCACCAGGGCCTGATGAAATGCATCCTAGAATACTCAATGAGTTAATAGAGGAGGTATCTGAGCCTCTAGCTATATCTTTGGAAGTCATGGGAGGCAGGAGAGATTCCAGAAGACTGGAAAATGGGCAAATATAGTGCCCATCTATAAAAAGGGAAATAAAAACAACCCAGGAAACTACAGACCAGTTTAGTTAACTTCTGTGGCAGGGAAGATAATGGAGCAAGTAATTAAAGAAATCATCTGCAAACACTTGGAAGGTGGTAAGGTGATAGGGAATAGCCAGCATGGATTTGTAAAGAACAAATCGTGTCAAACCAATCTGATAGCTTTCTTTGATAGGGTATACGAGTCCTTGTGGATAAGGGAAGAAGCGGTGGATGTGATATACCTAGACTTTAGTAAGGCATTTGATACAGTCTTGCATGATATTCTTATCGATAAATTAGGCAAATACAATTTAGATGGGGCTATTATAAGGTGGGTGCATAACTGGCTGGATAACCGTACTCAGAGAGTGTTATTAATGGCTCCCAATCCTGCTGGAAAGGTATAACAAGTGGGGTTCCGCAGGGGTCTGTTTTAGGACCGGCTCTGTTCAATATCTTCATCAACGACTTAGATGTTGGCATAGAAAGTACGCTTATTAAGTTTGCAGACGATACCAAACTGGGAGGGATTGCAACTGCTTTGGAGGACAGGGTCAAAATCAAAATGATCTGGACAAATTGGAGAAATGGTCTGAGGTAAACCGGATGAAGTTCAATAAAACAAATGCAAAGTGCTCCACTTAGGAAGGAACAATCAGTTTCACACATACAGAATGGGAAGAGACTGTCTAGGAAGAGTATGGCAGAAAGAGATCTAGGGGTCATAGTGGACCACAAGCTAAATATGAGTCAACAGTGTGATACTGTTGCAAAAAAAAGCAAACGTGATTCTGGGATGCATTAACAGGTGTGTTGTAAACAAGACACGAGAAGTCATTCTTCCGCTCTACTCTGCGCTGGTTAGGCCTCAACTGGAGTCTTGTGTCCAGTTCTGGGCACCGCATTTCAAGAAAGATGTGGAGAAATTGGAGAGGGTCCAGAGAAGAGCAACAAGAATGATTAAAGGTCTTGAGAACATGACCTATGAAGGAAGGCTGAAAGAATTGGGTTTATTTAGTTTGGAAAAGAGAAGACTGAGAGGGGACATGATAGCAGTTTTCAGTATCTAAAAGGGTGTCATCAGGAGGAGGGAGAAAACTTGTTCACCTTAGCCTCTAATGCTAGAACAAGAAGCAATGGGCTTAAACTGCAGCAAGGGAGATTTAGGTTGGACATTAGGAAAAAGTTCCTAACTGTCAGGGGTAGTTAAACACTGGAATAAATTGCCTAGGGAGGTTGTGGAATCTCCATGTCTGGAGATATTTAAGAGTAGGTTAGATAAATGTCTATCAGAGATGGTCTAGACAGTATTTGGTCCTGCCATGAGGGCAGGGGACTGGACTCGATGACCTCTCGAGGTCCATTCCAGTCCTAGAATCTATGAGTCTATAATTCTAGCCCCCAACCCACACCCTGTAGGTGACTCTGCTGGCATATAAAGGTTGTAGAGGTGCTGCAGCAAGCTGCAGAATTCCCCCAGTGCAAGAGCAGTGTAGGTTTGCTGTCTGGCCCCCATCACAGCCCTCAGCATAAGAGATGTGCCAAGGTAGTGCCAGGAAGAAGCATGTTAGGGGCAGAAGTTGAATATCTACAGTGCTGAGCATTATGGCAATTCTGGACCACTCCAGGCTGTGGCACAGCCTATGGATAGCCTAGATAAGGCTGCCATAAGTTAGAGCAGGGGCTGCAGTAGCCTGCAGCAAACCCAAAATCTTTTTCCTGCACGTCCCCTGGACTCCACCTTCTGTGCTGTGCCTATTCTGAGGCATCTGTCCCACAGGCTATAATAATGTGACAGTTCATTGTTCCACACTGAAATAACTGTGGGCCATGTTCTGATCCCAATTACACTGATGCAAGTCAGTGACAATGCTAGTGTAAGTGACAGCAGAATTAGTCCCTATTCAACTTTTACTAAAAATAGAGACAGGCACAAACTGGAACTGCCAAATCTAAAATCTGAATCCACAGCCAGATCTGGTCCGTATGTCTTGGGTCCATATCTGTAGTCATCTCAAATTCTTGTTCTTATTCTTCTACACTTAGCTAGATAGTCGGCTGTAGCAATCGTTCACCATTTGGTCTGTTCCTGTGCAACCACCAAGGCTTGATGTCCTGAGAGTCCAACTGGAGAGTCCAGCCTTACACTGGATTACCTAACGCAAACGACCCCCCCAATGTTTGGAAAAAAAATGATTTGGATCTAGTTCTAATTTATAAAGGAAAACCAAGAAATATCTTTAATTTGCAAACCAGCATCTATGGCAGTTGAGGCTCTGTTGGTGGTATGCGGAGAGTAACTTTGCTTACTCTGTTTCGAATCAGATACAGGATCTTTATCTCTCCCAGCCCTGCAACAAATAAATTTGGAGAAAAACTTCATGTATCAGTTTTGTCTACTCACTTTCAGATGTCACTAACTTCTTCTAGGCATCAGCAGTCAGCTTGAGAAGCAAGTACTAAGTATGGTAATAACACTTATGCATTGCTTACAAGAGGGTCTTCCATAAAAACCAGCATTAGTCACAGGGGGTAAGTAATTTTTCACTCTTGATGGGAGATTTGAGAAATCAAATTTTCTGGGAGAACATAAAAGTCTTGTAACCCAGAGTACTGAAGGAACTCATTAAGACCAGGGGAACTTGCAAACTCTAGAAATTAAAGAATTTGAACATCTGTTAAAGCTCAGTAAGTGTTTCTCCAATGAGAAAAATAATAAATCGGATAGACTTTCAGCATAGAAGCTCAAACAAAACAAACAAAAAAAAGATAGATACTTCAAATTAATTTGGCAGATGGCTCAGTAAACTAGGATCTGGAACAATTCTCAGAAAGAGTCTTAATTTCTCTTCAAAATTGTGAATACATCAACTGAACACCCCAGAAACACTAAGAAATTTAAGGATTACATTTACCAGGACTGTCAGATAAGAAGAGGCATGCACTACAGGCAAACACTCATCACTGGAATTGACTACATCTATTATAGAATCATAAAATGGGAAAGGCAGCCAGTCCAGATTAGCTTCTCTATTTAATCAGGCATCCAGCATGGCTCAGACATAGCATAGGGTTTATCCTGCCTCTTCATAGTCAGAGCTATTATTACCTAGCACTAAATGTAACATTAACATTTTACTAATTCACTGGGGAGAAACCCTTGCAGCGTGTGGAAGCTATTGACATTTACCATTGTTAAATTACAATATGATAAAATATTGGTAACATTTCTAACTGAAGAGTGAAGATGGGATACACAAAATAGCTGACCAGTATTGGATTTAATAGTTTAGCTGATGCCAGGTGCAGAAATAGTTGTCACAGTCTTTGTTTGTAAAGAATGAGGCTGACTGAATATGCTGTCCTCTACATTTTTGACTCAGACAGTAAACACATATCAAATTCAGCCCTGGCATGAGTAACTAGGGTGACCAGACAGCAAAAGTGAAAAATCTGGATGGGGTGGGAAATAATAGGAGCCTATATAAGAAAAAGCCCTAAAATCGGGACTATCCCTATAAAATCGGGACATCTGGTCACCCTATGAGTAACAAACTCCCACTGAAGTCAGTGGAAGTCACCAATACTGGACTTGACCCCACATCTAGAGACAGATAAAGACACATCAATGTGTGACTTACTCAAATCAAATCAGCTGAAGTCTCTTTCAACAACATCAGAGGAGAGGAACTAGTACTAATAATGCTTTATATTTACAGAGCACCTTTTATCCATAAGAGCAGACCCTTGAGTGATTAAGACTAATTAAACTAATTCACTGACCAAGACATCAAGTCCTGTGTTTATCAGTGCTGTTATTTAAATGATAGAATAAGATAATACCACTTTAATATATTTTATATTTCCAGTGGATAAAGATGAAGTCAGACAAATTCAAAACAGAAATAAACAGTGAGGGTGATTAACATGGGAACAAACTATCAAGGAAAGTTGTGGATTCTCCATCTCTTGATGTCTTCAAGACTGGATCCCTTTCTGGAAGATATGTTTTAGCCAGACACAAGTTATAGGGCTCAATACAGGAGTGAAATTTAATGGCCTGGGTGAAATGTAATGGCCTGTGATGTACAGGAGGTCAGGCTAGATGATATAATGATCCCTTCAGGGCCTTACTCTCTGAACGTATAAATACAGACTGGGAGTCCCACTGTAGCTACCGCCTCCATTTTCTCTCTCTCCATGTCACTAAGATGCTGTCCTTCACAGGTAGGCCCAACAGTCACCATTACTACTTAACAATATACCAATTGGCCTCATATGCTGGAATATTAGTCACTGAAATAAATTCATCATATGTACTACTGCAGTGTATTACTCTCATTTGTAGTTAATGATATGAACCACTTCTAAAGCTGTCATACCACTTAGCAGTTACCAGTATCCTCATATTGTGCCAAATCCAAAGACCTACTGAAATCAGATGAAAGATTTCCAGTGTTTGAAAGAATGCAAGCTCAAATTTAAAGTTTTTTGTGGCAAACTTAATTCTGAGTTTCCTCAATTTCAAATATTTGAATTTTGAACATTTCAATAATATTTTGAATTAATGATGTATTTGCACCCTTAAATCTAAGATTCTTATTCTTCAAATAACTTCAAATACTTACTGGATTTATGAAAAAAATAAGGGAAAAAAGTGTACAAACAAACAAATAAGTTTAGATTAAAGTACAGGACTAGTACTCAGGAAATCTGAGTTCTAGCTCTAACTTCCCCAATTTGGTTTGTGAATTTAAGCAAGTCATTTAATCTCCCTGGGTCTTAACTTTAAAATGGGAATAACGCATGTCTACTACATAGGTTTATTTGGACGCTTAATTCATTAATATTTCTAAGTGCTTTGAAATTCTCAGACATGCAAAATATGATTTTAAGGAAAAAATAATAAGCAAGACATCAGGTCTTTGTTTCATTTTTTCAAATTAAGTTGATAATCATTTGTCAGGACCACTGATTTCGTTATTATGATTCTGTAGTTTAAATTTATGATCTTGTTTTGTTAAAATCCAAAAGCCGAGACCAAAAATTCCTAACATACCTACAGTAAAGGAGTATATGTCCAGAGTAAGTCTTGTTTAGTTCCAAGACAAGCATAAATCATCCATTTTAAAGGTAGCTCTGTTCAGTTTAACAAGGGTCCCTAGTATGTTATGTTGACTTTTTTGTACTACTTCTTTGAGGGAAATTTTATGAAGATAATAAACAAAATCAAGCAATTGCTACTATAGAGGTCCCACAACTTATTTCATTTTAAAAGGGATGTTAAGACCATTCCAAGAGCCCCACATTCGCATTATAAGTACCTTAGGAGCACATCAACATATCTTTCTTCATTACATCAGACAGGAATTTAATTTCTTAGTCTTGCTTCTCCATGCCTCCTCTCTCTGGAGAAGATTAAGAATATTGTTTTACAGTCTGGAGATTCTCAACTAAAATGAAAGAGAACATTACTAACTTTAAATATTTTGTTTCATGTTCCATATGAAATCTAGTAATGAAACATTTTTTAAAAGGTAGCACAAAAGTAGATGTTTTTCTCTGTAAACTACGATGAAAGTTAGATGTTAGGAGTCTGCAGACTAGATTTTTTTAAAAAACTAAAACAAAAGCCACCAATCTCCTTCTGGGAATGTTTGGGCCAAATTCAACCCTGCTGTAACTCCACTGATATCACAATGTATTTGGCCAGCTAAGAATTAAAAATCTCCTCCCTCAATCAGCATCCAAATATAACAGTTCAGGGGATCAATGACGCAGTAGGAGGAAGTACTTCTCCCTTCAGATCAAAAGTCAGGGTGTCGAGCATGTTCACAGCCAGTGAGAAGAAGACACATCAGCTATGGCTCACTAGGGTCCCACTTCAGCAAGGTACTTAAGTGTGCGAGTGGTCCCTTTAACTTCATTGGGACTAACATGGTGCTTTAATAAAGGCACTTGCTTAAGAAGTACTTTGCTAAATCAGGACCTAGACCTCCCCTACACACAAGGTTTGTGACCAGTAGATCTTGCATTTTGTAGACCCACCAAGCCTGGCCCTGCCACTTCCCTAGCCAAACTATAATGTAACCCCACTCTCTCACATGCTCCCGTTCCATGGATCACCATGGAGACTGCCTCAGCAATAGACAGAGTTTTGCAGAATTGCATAGGAGGCCCCATGTGCTGCCTGATTACCAAGCACTGCAGAGCCACACCATTTGGCTGCACTTAATGCCTTTTCTCCCGCGGCCCATCTTCAGCTATCTTCAGCAAATATAGTTTTCTCCAGAAGAGCTTCTTTTACCATTGTACTTTTCTGAGGGCAAAAATTTAAATGAATTATTAGCAGTTAAAGGCAATCACAGAATTACATACTACATTGACTGGGGCTGATGGAATGAGGGCCCCAAATGACCTACTATGTCAAATCAGACACTGAGTTATGCTAGCCACACCTTTAAGCAATTTTCTGTGAGGTGGGGATCTGACAATCATTACCATTTAAAGCTGATGACAGAGGGGTCAGATAAATTTAACACAGAATGACCTCATTTTGCCTGAACCCTAAGGATACATCTACAAAGGGATAAAAGACTTGCAGCATGGCTGCAGCTGGTCCAGTTCAGCTGACTTGGGCTCATGGAGCTTGGGCTGCGGGTCTTTTATCCCTGTTTAGACATACCCTTGGCTACAGTATCATTGCATTTTCCTTTGCTAGCCTAAGTGAAGTTAACAACAATTACTCTACAGAACTAAGAACATACATTTCTTTTCCACTTTGCTAAAAGATATGCAATACTGCAGTGGTATGTTTAATGTCAAATCTTCTCAAGTAATAAAATTGTTTGACAGTACATTTCATTTAGAACAAAATGTTAATTATATTAAGTTATTTTTTAAAAATAAGTGATTCGTAAGGGGTAACATTTTCTGTATAGCAAGGTTAACAAGTTGGTCATATTTTGTCTCAAATAGTATGTATAATAGTTATAAATATTATTGTACCAGCAGGTGTCACCACAGTCGTGGAACTCAATTACTAGACTGTGGAAAGTGGTTTCCTTATTTTGTGTTATATGTAGGAAATTTATTCAGACAATGAGTATGATCATGAGCTAACATTGGTTAGTTATAGTGGAATTTGTTTTAGGTCAAATAACTAGTTGAGGCTTGAGATGATCTGCCAAATATACCTAACTGAATTTGAATGACATTTGTCTAGACATATTGTGTGTGGTTATTTCATAAGTTTTGTTAAATATCATGTAGCTCCCCCTGTTGAGAAGTACTCAGTTTGACTAGAACCCTTAATCCTTCAAATACAGAAAAAACATAAACAGTCTAAATATAAATATAAGCCTGGCTGAAAGCGTAGGGAATGACCATAATTCTCAAGCTAGTCTCAAAATCATTTAGCTGTAAATTTGGTAATGCACAACAGATGTAAAACATATTTGACCTGTTTGTTATGAAAAAATTAGAAATTGCAGCTATGAAATGTTGAAAAACAACATTATCTTTTGTAAGACACGAGAAATGACTTTGAGTATGACTCCTATTCAGCTATCAAGTCACAAGACCGAATCGAGAAGTCCTTAAACTTGGATTTTGTTCAGTCTTTAAACCACCTCCCACTTACTTCAAAGGGAGGGTGTCTGAGTAAGGACTGAGCAAAGCCTGAGATAAAGAATGAGTAAAGCCTTCAGAATTTAATCCACCCAGAGTGAGATGGGGTGGGAGAACCTTCTATTTTACCAGTCAGGGAGCTAAAAGTTTGACAAAACTCAGGGGTAAGTAGTGACTTTTAAGCCAAGTCTGGTAAGGGGTAGTGCAGATCCACACCACCATCACTGTGCCTTAAAGGCTTCTCTTTAGTCACAAAGGGAATGCATTCTGCTCCATTCATTACAGTGAACCAAATTGCCTCCCCACAATATATGGCCATGGCCTTACCTCCTCCACCCCCTTTACAACATCCTACTCCGGGAGAGGAGGAGCAACCAGTCTCTATGCTCCACAAAGAACAGGGAGCTTAATAATTGCTGTTGTGAGTGGCTTGCTTCCACATAATTATGCAAGGAAGAGGAAGATTTATTTTTGCCTTTGCATAGCTAACCAGGGCCAGAGCTCCTAGAGAGAGCAATAACTTAAGCAGAAGTTAATCTGTAACATACCTATAGAAGCTGTATGGCATTCACATACATGTGTGGTGTGAATCATAGGCCTGGACCCAAACCCTGGGTCTCAACAACCCTTAACTTCAGGGATGTTTGAAATCCACCCACAGATCCTATTACACAGGTCCCTTCCACTTAAAATGGGCTGAATCCCTGATCCCAACACCTGCAGGCTGTGCAGTGCTTGAAAGCTGACTCCTGAGCCAAATGTTGCAACTTGAGTCCCCCTCTCATAAAAACAAACTAAAATATACATGGTTCCAATACCGTCCGTTATTGTGTAGAACCTAACATAAGGGATTTTTTTACAATGCACTGTTTTAGCCACTGCATGTAGAACATTAATTTCTAAGGACTCCATTGAGCATTTTGCCCAAGTAAGGCATGAGTAAGAACAGAGATAGATATTACTATGTACAGAGTCACAGTCTCTCTCAGGTACTTATATAACCACCATTATGCCAGCTATCTGAATGCCTCCCTAACATCCTTAACATCTAACACAGAACACAGCTGCATTCTTTGCACTGAGTTAGGTGTCAGTGATGTCATTAACCATTGAAAGAGTAACAAAACCCTGAACTCACCTCTTGGCAGACTAAAACATTCTCACTCCGTGAACCGGGGTCCATGATGGTCATGAAGAATGAGAACTGTGGAGGGGAAGAAAACCACACACAAATGTATGAACTATTAAACAGCCGTGTTAGAAGAAGCTCCGCCATATACAATGTCAAGTTAAACAAAAATTATAGATATTTGCTTCAGCTCCCTAAATGTTGCCAAAAGAGCACATGGAACACTTGAGCTCATGATGGATCTCTCTTTCCTGTCCCCATCTACGCTGGCAAGCTTATCTCTCTTCTAAACTTAACATAGTGAGAGTTCAGACCATACTAATAACCTGTCCACAGCTGCAAACAATCTCCCCAGGATAATCCATTTGTGTGTCACTCTAGTGGGCATTACTGGATCATTATCATTAATACACCTCTACCCCGATATAACGCCACCTGATATAAATCAAATTCAGATATAACGTGGTAAAGCAGCATTCCAGGGAGGTAGGGCTGAATGCTCCGGCGGATCAAATCAAGTTCGATATAACATGGTTTCACCTATAACACGGTAAGATTTTTGGGCTCCCGAGGACAATGTTATATCGAGGTAGAGGTGTATGTACAGTAATTGCATCCAGTACAGTATGGCAGGTGCAGAGGTTGTGGACAACGGGTATGCCCTGATCACATTTAGTTCCCTAATACCTGGACTAGGTGAGCTGGATCTGCCTAACAAGAAGTTAATTTGGAAACGATAGCATTTACCAAAGGCTTACTTTAATGGCCAATGTGTAGTAACATGCCCATGATCCAGTAAGAAAAGATGAAGGAGATAAGCTTCCAGGACATATGGATGGCACTGGGGGGTGGAAAAAACAAGATGAAAGCAGGCACCAGAGACCTTGAGGCAACCCATGGGGATGGGCCATATTAGAGCAGGGATTACACCTAACATACTCCTGAAAGGAAATGGAATGCCATGTATCTAAGGCCTGAGGCTCATTAATCAGGAACTCAGCAAAGGTCCTGATTTAAGTACTCCAGTACCTTGAACAACAGAGACAGGAACAGATACCATGTGGGAAGGACAAGTCCCTTTGAAGAAACACAAAGCCTCACTGTCTAGAAAGAAAAGCCTCTGGAGCAGTTACCAGGTGGACCAGATTACTTGCAACCTACATAAGGGAAACAGCCTCTGTGATATCCAGATTCATTTTAGAGAGAGGTGCAGGTGAAAACTACCAGGCAAAGGTATGTATGCTGTGGAACATGTCCTGAGCAAGGACTGCAGGCCATAAATACAGAGTGGGGCACTGTATTCTGAAAAGTGGCGAGTCTGAAAAGGATTTAGGGATCATAATGGACAAGCAATTCAAGGTGAGCTCCCACAGCAATGCTGTGGCACAAAGGGCTAATACAATTCTTGGCTGTATAAAGAGGTGAGTAGGCATACAGGGATGAATTTTACTTCTATAGATAGCATTGATGAGATGGATACTGAGTACAGTTCTGTTATCCACATTTTTAAAAGGATTTTGAAAAATGGAAGAGGGTGCAGAGAAGAACCACAAAAATGATTTGAGAGCTGGAGATAATGCGTTACACAGAGATTTAAGAAAATAAATCTGATTAGTTTAATCAAAGAGATTGAGAGGTGACTAGATCATAGTGTGTAAGTACCTTAATGGAGAGAAAATAATGGATATTAACTGGCTCTTTAATATAGTGGAGAAAAGGACCAGTGACTGGAAGCTGAAGCTAGACAAATTCAAATTGGATATATGGCACAAGTTTAACAATGAGGGTGATTAACTATTGGAATAAACTACCGAGGTAAGTGGTGGATTCTCCATCTCTTCGGATCAAGGCACGAAGCCTTTCTGGAAGATATGCTGTAGTCAAACAAGTGTTTGGGCTCAATACAGGAATAACTGAGTGAAATTAATGGGCTGTAATATATAGGAAGGCAGATTAGAAGGTCAAATGGTCCGCACTGGTCTTAAACTATATGAATCTATGCACATATCTAGAATGGATTTATTTTTGGGCTCATAGAATTAGGGTGGGAATTAGTCAAGTTCCCAAAGAAAGTAGCATAGAAAACCACACAGAAAAGTAAAACTGTTGCTTCTGAATCTTACTAGCCTATGTGGGACTATGAAATGGATTCTTACGCCCAAAGATCTGACAGAATTGCTTCCCTCTTTTGCTGCCTTCCGCAGGCTGGTAGATGGACCTTGTGTCCTTTTGAACAGGAGTTTTCAGTGTTTTGCTGACACTGAGGTGGCTTATCCTTCCAACTAGATCACAGAGTTCACCCCTTGTGGCATATAATGAAATCTAATGAAAACACAGTCTTCCACACCAGAGTGGACCGAGTTACTGTCTTCCCTTATATTCTGTCATGTGACTGCCACCTGACCTCTGGACTCTGCATTCCTATCTCCTGGGAGGCAGATTAAATCTGACACAGGTGAGGCTGAGCCCCAACCCCCTTAAAGATCCAGCTCACCCTCTGACATGCAGCCTACTGTCAAAAGACAGAAGATGTTTAGGTGGTGACATTACTCACCAACACATGCAACTTGTTTAAAACTTTTCATCCTCCTCATTGCAAACTGCTTCCAGGGATCCAGATTATACCAACTACTTATTCTGTTTAGGGGCAAGACAGGAGGATACTGCTGAGGGAGCGAAGTCCAATTTCTCTGGCTCTCATGATTTGCTTGACATGATCTGAAGGAATATCTTGACTGGGAGCTCTGAAGATATTTGGAATTCAAGGAGCTGAATAAAATTGCTTTGGGAAAACTTTGAGATGAGCTTTTGCACACTATTAAATTGTGCTCATCAATTACATTCTTTACATGTGTAAAACCCATTTGTGTTTGAATTGCACATGCAGGTTGGGTCCTTTCTTCAAATTCTATCATATGTTTAAACTTGTATGTGCAAGTGATTGTGTGTACACATTTGCAGGTGCACTAATAGAGGCCAATGGCCATCTTTAAAAAAATGAAGCAGATATTGTCATCATATTTCATAATGGTTACCCTACATCTCATCGATACTAACATTAGCAGTAAAGTCTGTCTGGGTGGTAATAGTGACAGATGTCTGACCTCGGTCCAAATAAGCATAGTAACAGAGATAGGGACTAGAATACCATTTGGCCACAGCAGGAGGGAGATCCACTATTGACAAGGCTATAGTATGTGAGATAATGCTACTGTCACTGTATAAGAAAGGGTCCACTGGGGTGTACCACTTGGCACAGAAAGGTAGACTCAGTGTGTTACAGCATCATCAAGAAGAGAAATCGGTATATCAGCCTCCATGGAGAGCCAATACTCATACATAAAGTCCACTTCCCCTCATGTTGGTACCCTATGAGGATGTCCAGGAACTTCTGGCATAGGCTTTAAGCACTGAGAAAATTTCTGCTGGATCATCTGGGAGTGGAGAGAATTGAGCTGACAAGAGAGGTTTCTTGATCTCTGTGTTGTATGCTAATACACACACTGTAGAAAAAAGCAAGGTGGCATGGCAATGCTGCAACAGCAGGAACAGACTCAGCCTGGAGAATCGCAAGGCCATCCATCTAATTGGTCAGGATCTTAGACATCCAGGGTTGTAAGAAACCCTAGAAAAGGGGGCATCTGAAGCAGCCTATGCTTGTCGGCTCTTTGCAGCACCAGAAGTAAGGAGCAGCAATGGCAGCAGCAGCATGTCAGTGGCAGGGCTCAGAAGGGACAGCAGCTTGTATCAGAGGCAATTGTTTCACCATCCCAAGCAGGAGGCACTAAGTGGCAGCAGCAGAAGAAAATGGGTCATGTTATGAAGGCACGAGATTTGAGTGAGCAACAAACAAATGCTGGTGATTCTGCCTGTTGCACCCTCTTGTCTATATGCTAGCAGGTATCCAATTGATCGATGCTAGTTCTTGCAAGAGTGGGAAAGATTAGCTAGTGACAGCCGACGTTTCTGTGCCATTGGCTAGCACATTGGCAGCACTACTTTTGGAGTCCTCTGGCAGCATCCCAGCAACTTGGCACCAGGTAAGAGGCTGAGAGCATTTCTAAATGCCTGGAATTAAATAGCATGTTTTGTGTTAGAAAAGTAGTAGAAATTCATCTCTCTTTGGGCCAATGGAGAAACATTATTAGCTTGACTGCTAATGCTCACCAGGCATGCAATGAAAAATGAACCTGGGAGAGCTGACTGAAGCATAGATTATAGAGTTCATGTACCTGGTAGAACTGACTGCATTTTTCATAGAACACTGCCACAAGAGAAAGAGCATTACCATAACTATCTAAACATTATAAAAGTGATTACACTTTTTTTTTTTTTTTAACAGGAGAAGAGAGAAAAGTCTTCACTACATTTTGAGGAAAATGAGGTTTTTATACAGAGATGAGGCAGAACCAAAACCACAGATGATCTGTACACACCAGAATATACACACCTGAATTGAGGGATTGTTCAGAATCCTAACCACAATGCAAATTTCACCTTTAACTCTACAATGGGCTGAATGAAATGCCAGGATCAGAATGGTTTGGACAGATAGTCCCATCTACTTTTAAGGATATCTCCACTTCTGTGTGGACAGTGTGCATTTTGGAGACCTATATGATTTTAAGAATGACAGCACCCCAGTTTTGCATAAATTAAAGAGCAGCACCAGATAACAAAGCTTTCCCTTTTACATTATGTCTCGGTTCCAAATCCATGGGACATCAATGAGATCAGCATAGGTCCAGCAATTGGAAAGCTGTGTGACTTTTATGTACACATCGTAGAAGCAAATGGCTGTCCCGCAGATGAGAGTATGTAGTTGCATCTCCCTATTATGGATGCCAGTGGTCAGGAATATGAAGCCATAAACACCCCCAAGAAGTCTTTGCTGGCTAGTGTATTTAGGATAGATGCTAGGTCTGCACAAAGGGTTTGCAAGAATCAAGCCTTTTATCTCTTCTTGAGCACTCCACTTTTAGAGCGTCTGTAGATGGGAAAATTGACCAGCTCAGCTCTAGCAGATTCTGCTAGAGCTATGCTGGGTCCCTGTGGACACTTCTTTTTTCTGGAATAATTACCCTGATTTGGAGTTTCCATTTCAGTTGATAATGCAAACAACAAACCCAAAGGTTTTCATCTCTGAAGATTCCTTAAACACAACATTGCAAAGGACAATTCCTGAGAATGAGGAAGAGACAGAAATATGAGAAACCACTTTCGCATCCTATTTTATTACACAGGCATACATTATATAAAACACTGTTAGATCTGACATGCATGAAAACAATTAGACTAACCAGCAGAGAGAATTTCATTTAAGGGAGAGTAGGGACATTTTTTAAGTGCAGGATCCAGGACATTCCCCAGGCAAATTCTGAAATATCAAATGCAATTGCTTGCAGAAGACTTTAAGACATTTAAAAGCAAACATTTTATATTGAAACATGGAAGCCAATTGGTATTTATCTGAGATTCCATGGTAAGTTTTGTTCTAATAATAAATTAAGAAAACCACAGGGCCTCTAACACCTTGGCATATTTCCCATCAGATGCAAACAAATACATATGTACAAATATCACATCATCACCACAAGAAACATATATGAAAGCATTTTAATTTAAATAAAAATATCAGCCTTTCCCTATTGAAGCAGGGGACTTCATACATAGGAACCTAGGTCCTCTGACCCATTTCCCAACTCTAGTTGGGTCTCCTATACCACCCTCAACTCCCGCCTTCTTACACAATCATGTATCTTGACCTCTGCAGATGTATTTCTGAGTGCTTTTAGTGTACATGCGGCTTTCAGTATCAAACTTCAGTGGCACAATTTTTAAAAGACAGTATGTTCTTTCTTTCTCCTCTTTTTCTTTCTTTCATTGAAATTCACTCTTCTTTTTATCACCACCATATAATAGATCGGTAAACTAAGCCATAGAGCACGTAGTGTTTTGTCCATGGTTACACAACAAGTCAGTTGCAGACCAGGTACATTGTGGTATAACTTATTCTTTGCCTACTTCTAGGTTTGCTTACATTAGTCAGTTTTTCTACTATATCTATTCAATGTACATTTGCATTTCATTTTATTAAGAGCATTCATCTTTCCTCTCTTTTCTGTGCCCAATACTCTTCCTCTTCTTTTTCTGCATTTCCATATGGCTACTTATTCTCTCCACCCTCTCCTTTTTTAAGCATTCTGAGACATAAATGACAATAGTTTCTCTGTGTGCACTGTTATTCTAGCCATGTCGGTCCCAGGTTATTAGAGAGACAAGGTGGGTGAAGTAATACAACGAGATATTACCTCACCCACCTTGCGTCCCTAGTAGTTACTCTGTCAAACTTATTTCTTCTCTTCCTTGTCCACCTTACTCCCCTTTCTGAAAACCCTTCAGATCAATTCCTCTCATCTTCCCCTTCCACTCTCTTTCAGACCTCCCAATACCTATGTTTAGTTAGCACTATTAATATTAATTACACAGATCCTCAGCAAATTATACCAATTGAGATTATAAATTGTTTTTTTAAATCAAAATCTACTAGCCTACGACCTGCACACTGCTGACAAAACTCCTCATTTTACTTTTAAACTAAGTTTCTCTACTGGCATAGGAGACAGTGCTGGGATTCTGCCAGGGTTGAACCCCGGTAACTCAAGAGGCCGCCATGGTACAGAGGTGAGGCTCACTGAAAGCAGCACCCTTCCCTATTCCTGCCAGCTGAGTTCCAGCACTGCACAAACAGCCCTTTTCTGTCTGACTGTAGGCAACCAGGCCCTCCCTCCAAAGTTCTTCATTTTTTAAAACTTTTTTCATGAAGCTGTATGGGAGACTCTCTGCAGGCTGCTCACATACAGGGCAGTTCTCATCAATCAGCCCTGGAGTGCTCACTCATTTCTGCTGACTAAACTGAATGCTCAGTAGAGCCCTTAAGATAGTGGGCCACCTTCCAGCTTTGAACATGACTCACAGAAGACATGTCTCAAAGGTCTTGGAAAGGAAATACAATGAAATAGACAGAAGGGCGCAAATTTATCCCTGGCGTATCAGTGGAATGACAACAGGGAGAAATCTGTCTCAGATTTTTTTTTTGTCAATGGTCAAAGACCTAAGAAAAGGAGATGCTATGCAGGAGGTACTTAAGGCACATGCACAATTAAAAGCTTTTTCTATTTTAAACTTATTTTATATTAGACTCATGTCTGTATTAAAAAACCAAATATTTTACTGGCATTAATTCTATAAAATGTTGCCTACATACAGATCCAGAGCTAGGCATAAGTAGATTAAGCTACTGCTTATGGTCCCAAGTAGCTCAAGGGGACACCCAATTCACTTTTTAAGTACGTTTTATGTGTGTGTGTTTGTGTAGGGGCCAAATATTCCTACTTAGGTCCTCCAATGGGCTAACACTACCTTTGCATACATACAGCCACCCACCTAACTTGATAGGGCTGCAGTGGCATAGTTAAGGGTTGAAAATGGATGCGGAGAGGTTTCAAGTGTAGTGGTAAATTCTCATATATCACCAACATATTTCCATAGTAAAAAAGGCAAAAATCAAAAGGAGGGCAATGTTGAGCATTCACAGTAAATTTCCATATAAAGAACCAAATCCCTTTCTCAGTTACACTGGTGTAAATCCAGAATAGCTATCCCTATTTTAGGAGAATTTGGACTGAGATCTTTATATCGGCCTGTTTTGTTTCACTGAAAAGTCAATAATAAAGCAAACAGCTTATAAGAAGGCAAAAATCAGACAACTTTTTTAACATAGAAAAGTGTCCTCTAATGTCTCAGTTGGAAAAAAAAAGTCCCTCTTGCCATGAAATATAGTAAACTAGCACTTGGCTTGTGTTATATTTCAAGTTCCTTAGTTTAAAGTTGACCCATTTATTGGCATCCAATGCAGTTACAGAGGAGTTTTATTTGGACATTCAACTGAGTTTTGGCCACATTAATTTCAGTTTAATTTTGAGAGATTTTCACCTTTCTTGGATCTACAATGGCTGGCATTGTCCCAGCTATAATCTACTAGAACTACATAATCAAGTTTCTTAAAAAGAGTTAAGTAAGAGTTTTTGTCACTTTATTGATCTCTTTTTTTAATATAGTATCATAATTTTTGTTTGCATCGGCAGAACTTCATAACCTGAAAAACTATTTCTAGTTGGCATGCAGCACGTCTTACAAGTGATGATGGGGAAATCCCAATAATTTGGGATGTATATGGTGCTGCAAGGTGCTGAGCACTCCCAACTCTGATTGAGATCAACCTGTTCATGAGCAATTTGCAAACAGAAAAAAAGCAAACTCTTTTGAACAAATTATCGTTAATATTTATTCAGCCAGTTCTACCTATAACTTATTTGTTAGGATCCACAATGGGTACCGTAACGGCCCCTCGTTTTCCACTAGATTTAATTATCTGGGGTGTTTATTTTGACAGGCTGCTCCCTAAATATTTGATGCTTTTTGTGTGGGATTTTGCCATGATACCCATTAAAGTTAATAGGGACCATTAGCTCAATAGGGGCCTGTATCTCTCCTTGAAAAACTGCCCCTAAAAGCCTGGTGCAGGAGTGTCTGTACTGTGTGAGCAGAAACATTGAGTATCACATGAGTATGCAGTTAGTTTTTTCAGGTTTTTTTTAAGTTTGTGTTAATAAAGATATAAAAAGCCAGAAATGCTTATGGTATAAGAGACTTATCTCTAGGTAACTAAATTTGAATCCAGAGTAAGCCAATGAATGAAAGTCAGATAGCTGTCCAATGGCCTAAGTGAAATGATCCTAGTCCAATTCTCATAGACAGGATTAAAAACAAACAAACAAAAACCCACCTCTGATACAAATGGCATGTTCAAGGGCTTTCTCAGCTGGGAACTTAAGATGAGGATGTTCTAGGCAAGAACACTATTTCCTCATTCTGAGCATCATCCCTCCAGGAAAGTGCCAGTAAGCTAGCGTGGGTTGTCTGGCTCCTAACCATACTGGAACTGCTCCCTAGGGAATCAGAGGACTTCAGGTTAGAGTGCCACCAAACTCATCTTTCACAAGCATTATTTTATATATATATATATATATATAACCACTTGTGCACTCCACTAACTTACTGAAAATCACATAAGAAAAAAGAAATCATTTTAAGGAATTACCTGACCAAGGCAGAAAGCTAAAATGAGAGGTCTGTGCTTAAAACAGTAAAATACAATTAATATGCAAACCTTATGAGAATAAAGCAGCTAATAGAATAAAGTTACAATGCATCAGTTAATGCTAAAGGCATTATCATGTGGGCAATAAAGCCATCACATATGTACTGGACCATGAAATAAGAACAAACAGGGGAAATGTAGTGCACTGGCAGAGATGATGGACTAGATGGGTCTTTGATGCTATGATATGACATTGCCTTTCATTTACATATAGACACACTGCTTACGGCAGCATGGTAAATGATTTGGCTCTAGGCAAAACTAATTAAGAATGATAAACTTTCAATCACTCAAGTTAGGGAAGAGTCAGAGACAGGGCCAGTGCTCAACTAAGAGTCTCAGTATGCATTTCTAAAAGCTGATGCATAGAAGGATACCACAAGTTACCCCACGCCTGTATTATCTTTATCTTGTTATGGGGCTTGAATCTTTTGAAGCTTTTGCTATTATTTTAATAAAAGGTACCTAAGGTTTTATTTTGCCCTCAGTGAGAGTGCCCTTGTTATCCACTCCGAGACTCCCCACCAGATATTGAACTCCACAGTGCGAATTCAGTGTAGTCTGATTTAGGGGGAAGAATCTTATTGTAGTCAGATCTACTGGTCATTAATCGAAACAATATCAACCTTAAAAAAGGTCAGGCAACAACATGCAGAAGTGGTAGTGAGAGTCAGGGGTTCTGTAAAAAATCTTCACTTTCAAATCTCAAGTCTCCAAAGTTAACTGCTTCTGGTGGGTGTTACCTGTCCAGAAATAAAAGTTCCTCACCAGAAATGTACTTTACTTCGATATATTTCAGGAAAAAGTGTGCTTTGGAGAGGAGGAAAGCAGGAAATGAATGGGGAAAGAGTGATAAACCTTGAAATCAGCCATCAAATCTCTCTCTATATATATATATATAAATACTCAGTGTGAGATCAGGAAACAGGAAATGTGCATAGTGTTTATTACAACACAGAGTGGTGAGCCCAGCTGGCTACATGTCCTGGAATGGCCAAGATAATCCTGTAATTAACATTCATGCCATATTGGTAAAACAGAACTAATAGTCTGACTTTCTTTGAGAGAGGGAGCAGCCAACATAAAAAAGGCTATGAATTTTTGTTGTTAGGAATTTTTAAGGCATTCACTCCATGCAGTGTTGAAATTTCTGTGTTCCTGCAGGTAGACTCATCACCACCAGAAGCCTGGAAAGTTTCTAAGGAACTAACATCAGGATGTCCTGTTTTTTAGATGCAGAAATGCAAACACTATTTCCACAGCAGTGATCTCTTGGCTTCCAAGTTTAATTTAATTAGAAAGAGAATTCTGCCAACACTTGGATGTGACTGAAAGTTATTGGTTATTACTGCTGTTCTTTATTAAAAACAAACAAACAAAAATCAAATAACTGGTTCCCCAGTTACTGGCAGTCATATTACAAAGACGCCCTGGATTGAGATTGCTAGAGTGTGGTGCTGATCCTGTTCTCCTTAAAGGCAATGTATAAATATACACACCTAAACAAAGGAATAACTTTGGCCAAAAAGCTGGGGGTGACAGATACATTCCTTTACAGTTCCTAGAGACCACTCTTCTTCAGTGAAACTCTGAAAACATGCCAACCTAAGTTCCTGTAATAGGGTGCTTGGAGGGCTGGGCAGCCTGGTGGTTGGTGCATCTGACTTCTAGCCCCTTGCTTCCCTGACAGAGGTACCTCGGCCCCCTTAGCATACATCCATAAGGACTCAGACCCTCCCTTTCCACCAGGTCACAGCCCAGGGCCCTGTGTGAAGCAACACTGGCAGGAGTCTCCCAGCAAAGAGTCTAAGTCCACTGCTCTGGGCTACCTCTATTTCTTCAGTTTGGGGCACGTAGTGACTCAGCTGGACTAGTGCCCCCTTGTGGACAATTTGCAGCAACCTCCCACAGCCTCAGATCCCTCTGGGTATGGCAGATGCAAGACTGGAAGGGTCTAACCCCACAGCATCTCTACAGTTCAGTAACAGAGTTCATTCACTGCTGTGCACCCCTGAGTTTCCCTTAGTCAGGAATACATTTGGTGTAACAGTTGATTGTGTTTGGAGGGTAATTTAGTAAACATATGTTTGCAGAAGACTAGGCAGCTCCACAATAGCTGCATTTAAAGGGTTTGTAGGCTGAACCTTCCTGATGCATTTGCTTGCTTGTAAATGAAACTTACGATTGTGAAGAAGTTGATGCTATTAGTCATACCCACCTGAGGAAGCTGTCTCCTCTTGCAAGTGTTCTCAGTGTTCTGTTCTGGAAGGAGACTCATCTCATTGTCTCATAACACATTTATGCACATCCACAATAATAAAATACAATAATAATTATTAATTATACAGAATTATGTAAGAGATGAGCCCAATCTCTTGCTTCCCTGCCCACTACATGTGCAATCTGAATACCTCTAACTTTACAGTGCAAAGGGGAATAAAGATTCTGAACCTGGATTTTAATTTCACAGCTGTATGATGATTTTTACCAGGGACTCATATCTTAACAGAGAGACCACAGGGGAAGGAATCATACCATCACCAAGGCCACAGAGCAGCTGCAAAACTTCTCTGTGGAAACTACTTCAGTCCAGTGACTGCAGTGCATCTCCACAGTCCCAACAATCCTTCCACACAAAGTGGCAGCAGTAGGGCATAGAACTGTAGGATCCAGGCATCACCTGATCCTCTGGCCCTGATGTTCCTCAGTTCACCTGTACTACATCCCAACCTACCCACTGGATAATGTTGCATTCAGAACCCCTGTGAAGATGGACCCCACAGTGAGAAGCACTCTTCCACCAAACACACTCTAATCCCTTTTTCCCACTCGGTCCACCAAGTGCAGCAGAAATGCCTAATTTCTGCTGCTAGCGAGACTGCCCTGGTACTGTATTGTCCCATAATGTCCATGTTGTGAATGTTGGAGGGACAGCACGTGATCATTGCTATAAGGATGCATATCAAATGAATTACTGATGACGTCTCACTTACAAACCACACTTTGGGGGTGATTTTCAAAATGTTATGCAATGTTTTGCCTCTCACTCCCATTGGCTTCAATGAGAGCAGAGGGACTAAAACCCCAACAGTCATTTAATAGATTATTTCTTTATCTTAAATTTCCATTAGTTCACTTGTTTCTCACCCCAAAGAAGCTACTTGCAAACCTGAGGCTCTTTCCTTCCCACCCTGATTTAAATCCCCTCTATCCACATCAGAGCCATCATTCTGCCAGCCGAGGAGAATGGGTTGTGATTCCCTTTGGAATCCATCTGCGCTGCTTCTTAATTGGCTGCCTTTGAGCAATATGAGGAGTTCGTTCCTCTACAGGGGCTGATTGTGCTACCTCCACAGAGCTCTCATTACCTGCCAGCAGGCAGAGATTGAAGCCAGCCTTGGTCATCATCAAATATGCATCTTCTGCATAGTTAAACACAACATGTAATAGAATTCATAGGGAAGAATATGTGGCATCCACATAAATATAACATTAATTCATTGGTTTTATCACTATTATACTTAATACAAGGCATGAATCAGTAGTTGGAATAAAGGTGTTCTTGTCCTGCATGGATTATAGTAGATAATAAATAGACGTTAAATACCACCACCTACCCTGGGGTGTCAAAAAGAGATTAAAATCAGGGCATACAGAGAAAGAGGCAGTTCTAGTGATGAAGTTGTGATGCTGGGAGACCAGATGCCAGCTCATGTCAAGGCCCCTAGGCCACACTGAACACTGACAGATGCATAGCTGGAAACCAGTCTGGTGCACCTGTGCATTAGCATTGTTAAAATAGATGTTAAGTTGATAAAAATACGTTTAGACTTGATGAGATGCTAGTAGTATGCTGCACATATTGATCTCACTTTTAACATCTGTAGCCCATGATATAAAGTTATATCGAGTGTTTGCACTGTAAAGCTCTAGAATTGTATAACTCACCAAAAAGGAAAGAAATGTTAATTAATATGCGAAGTGCTCATCCTGCACACAGAAAGGCCCATTGAACAAAAGACAAAGACTTTGTTCATTGCCCCCTCTCACACATCCCTATGAAGAGGAGACAGGTGCCAACACTTGTCCCATCAGTTTGAACTCTGGGGAAGGGAATAAAAATCCCTGATCAGTAGGAACTAGATTATTATGCTACTTGGAATTTGGAGAGGGCTGGAATATTCTTTTAAAATACACACACACACACACACACACTAAAAGGGTTCATATGATGAAATAAACTCATTCTGATATTCGTGGTAAATGTTTGCCTTATTGACTGTAACAATTGAGTCCTTCCTTATTTTTAAACTCCAAGTTTAGCTGTTCCTGCTTTACTCTAGTGGCTGCAGTACATCTCCATCACCCCAACAACCCTTCCATCAGGGGGTGAAGGTGGCAGAACTGGAGGTCTCACTTCCCCAGGTCATGAATACTACACATTTCTTTCTTTCACCCCCGACACAAAATTAAGAGCTCTGCAGAATGGCTTCAGAATGCCTGAACAGCACCTATGTGCTACTTAAGCTCCCCTCTGAAAGGTTAAGTGACACATAAGTGGTGCAGGGGTCTTGTGTGGGCCCTCTACATGGGTGAGAACTTCACCCTAAGAGAAGATGGAATATGAATGTGCGGGGTGATGGGGGTGACTACTGTATTCTGTTCACTAAATTTTAAGTAATTCTATAGAATCTCAGGAGTCTGGCCAAAAGAAAATTAATTATGTTTTCTTTTTTAACCAAAGAACTTAATGTCTTCACAGAGGAGGTTTTCAGACATGAAAATATATTGTTGGAACAGAGTGTCTTGAAAGATGAACCCTATCTAATTAAAAAGGTGTCCTCTAGCACTGAAAGAAGTATTTGCTGAACCTAGCCCTGCCAGCTGAGATGCAGAATCTTTTGTTGGAGGTTAGGAAAGGATATACCCACAGAAACGCCTCATTACTATCATCACAGGTGAAACTTATGGCCCCAATCCTGTAAAGACTTATGCAGGTTTAATTTTACACAGGTTGCTTACAGGCAGTGGGACTCCTCATACAGCATAAAGTTAAGCCCTTAGATAATTACTTGCATGATCAAGACCTGTATCTCTAGCTGAATCATTATACCTCATGATTAGGAGGCAGTGGTTAAGGAATTAAAAATGAAGGTAAAGAGAAAGTCCTCCGCCCCCTTCATTCTACGGAAATAAAAAACAAGGGCTCTATGCTGTTAAAATGATGACTGTATTATTGTGAAATATTTTCCTTCTTATTGCCCCTTCATCCCATCCCACCCAGTTACAGCATCTGGAGTTGGTGAATTTATAAAGATACGTCTAATAAACATAATAGGAAAGAAATGATGTAATACAATAGCATAATTCTACTGAGAGGTCCTAGTGGAATGATGAACCATGTGCGTAAACCCCCTACCAACCCACCACAATCCCTTTTACAGTATGCTACAATATTCATAGAAGAATCCCAACTGTTCTGTCTCCTCACTGCACTGACTCACTGCCTGAACCAGGCCAGCATTCTTGTACAGACTGTGCTAGATAGAGCCTTCATCCGTAGTTGTGTTGGCCAGGTCTCTTTTGTAAGTTGGATCTCTTTTTTGTGCTTCCTCTTCAACCTTCACCAGGCAAGTATTTCAAAATGACCAAAAGGTGTAGTAAGAGAGATACTCATATGGTTTCCTTACAGTTTAAGAAAATAACAAAAAACTGTTGCAATTGTATTTGGCTTATGACATCGAAGGTGAAATTCTGGACCTAATAAAATCAATGGGAGTTTTGCCAGTGACTTTAATAGGCCTAGTGTTTTAACCTAGAACTTTCATTTTAACTTCTTCAGACAAAGACATAATACTTTTCAAATATAACCACAAACTCCAGACAATATTTTTGTATTATATTCATGTACATCTATAATAACCTCATTTTCAAACATGGGTATCTAAACAGGCTGGCCAAATCTCACATTTGGATGGCCTTCGTTTAGGCATGATAATGACCATTTTAAATACCTGTGGCTAGTGCTGTTTAGAGTGTCTCAATGCAAGATCTGGATAACCATTAAGATGCTAATATTTGAAAATTGGTCTGACAGGATAAATACTGCTCTGATTTCAGCCAATTCAGCTCTGTATTTGATATCTGTATCAGAAATTCTGTTTTTGCTTTATGATCATACTGTAGAACATTTGAAAAGACTAAAAGATATGTTACTTCCTTTTTTAAATATGAAAGTTAACCATCCTAAATGCTTACAAACATTTATAATTTGCTATTCCTGTCATTTTCACTTCTAAAAGTGATCACCTTAAGTAGATAGCAGCGAAGAATCCTGAGGCACCTTATAGACTAACAGACGTTTTAGAGCATGAGCTTTTGTGGATGAATACCCACTTCGTCGGATGCATCCGACGAAGTGGGTATTCACCCACGAAAGCTCATGCTCCAAAACGTCTGTTAGTCTATAAGGTGCCACAGGATTCTTTCTGCTTTTACAGATCCACACTACATGGATACCCCTCTGATACTTAAGTAGATAGAGATGGATAGACAAAAATGACTCATTTCCTTTCCAGTTCCTAGCCTCTGATTCAGGGTATAACTTAAGTATATGCATAATTTTAATCAAGTGAGTATTCCTATTCACTTGAATGGAACCTAAGCATCAGTTTATAATTAAGCACACAGTTAAGTGTTTAAGTATGCACAAAAGCATCTGCTTACATTTTTTAGTGGTTTTCAGAATTAGAGCTTTACTTCTGACACAGCACACTTGACAAGTGAAGTAACATGGAAAGACAACTTAATATTACACTCACAGATATAGAAGTTACAGCATGCATTGAAAGAATAATACACAATTCTTTTTAAAGCATATACTGAAGAATCAGTAAAGAAAGTGCTGAGCACCTCACCTCTGAAAATGAAGCCCCTTTAGGCACCCAGTTGGGCACCCAAAATTACTGGTCACTTTTCAAAATTTAGGCCAATGCTTGTACTCAGGACAATATTTGTGAATTAGATTTTTTAAATATTTGACCAACTTAAATTGTTTCCATCTGATGGCAGTTTGCAGGCCTATGCAAATGAATCTGGTGGTCTCAAATCACTTCCAGGCAATAGATATCCATTGTACAAACAACACCACCATTTTAGCACTAATTGACACCTTCGTGGGCAGTTTCAGCCAAGAAGCCAAGGGCTGAATGGGCCCAGAGAGTGAACAATCCTGAGACACTTAGAGGTAGCTACTCCAGGTCAGGAAGTAAGCGCATTCACGTGACAATGTGAGGAATCTGCACCATATTTTTCTGTGGATATAAAGAAGACTTTAGACACCAATTTAGCAAAGTACTGAAGAAACTTTGGTACTTAAGCACTGGCTTATGTCCTTTGCTGAATATGAGCAGACATACGCACAATATTAAAAATAAGCATGTTCTTGAGGAATTGGGGCTTCATTCTCTAGGACCTGAGTTATAGCTTTTATAAGCACTACATTTACTGAAAAAGTTTTTAGAAAACTCAATGGTGTTTAGTTGCTGATATTTCAAAATTTCACTTTATTTGCATGAAACTGAATTACCAAATACTAGTAAAATAAGAGTTCTGCAGGAATGTAATACTCACTACTACAATCAAGGATAAATGAAATAAAAATATACTATAAGCAAACCAATAGTTTATTTCACTTGCCTGGTTGCTCCTTCAATGCCCATAAGAACTTGTGATAGTCACTATCTAAAATATTATCATACAAAGACTTCATTGGGCTTCAAAGGGCAAGGAGAGTTTTCAGTTACTGAAAAGAAAAAAATTACAGCATGTCAAGAACTAAAAATGATATTTCTCTAATGCAACTCTTTAAACTAAATTTTCTCTGCTAAGAGCTAAGTAGGAAAAAGTTAGCAAGTACATCAATTGTTGTGCCAGACTCTGTGTAAGGTTAATCCTTATTTGCATTCAGACTCAGTTTTAAATAAGAGTAAGGAGGGTGGATGAGAAACACAGAGAATAAACACTCTGGAGTAGTCTTCATAGTCACTGAATGTTATAAAAACTTATTGCAGGTTCATATACAAGTGCTTTTATCTGGCTGTAAATAAGACAAGTCTTATAGACATTTCAAAGTGACATACATCAGAGATATGTGCTGATTATCCTAGGATGAGACAGAATTTCTGTCTTTTAAACCAAATGCATCATTTAAAGAGACAGCCAACTTCAAATCTAGTCTAATTTAAAAAAAAAAGTTAAAATCATTTATAGGATTTCATTTTTATTTAGTTTTACAATCACTTTTTTCAGGGTTTTTTCCCCAATGTTTTTTTCACAAAACAAAAGGGAAAAAATATTTGTGGTATCTTTTGCTCTTCATACAACAAAATAACATGAAGAAATCACATGGGAACCGTTGGGTCCCAAATAGCCATATTTACACAAATATACAAGGCCTAGCTACATACTTACTGCTGTTCTGATCGTTTTTTTTCAGCTTCTAAAACACAAAATGCAGTGAGCACCACTAGAAAACTCACAGACTATTAAAATCCCTATTCTTAGACACTACACAGAGATAACAAGGGAACTGACTATACACAAAATGGTGTCAAATGAACAAAGTAAACTGAAAAAAAAAATAGAAAAATATTTTCTCTCTAATCTCTTTCACTTCCAGTAATCTTAGGAATTATTTGCAATATTAGTAAATAAAGCACTTTCAGATGAAGTATGATGTCTAAGTTGACACTGTTCCTTCCAAATGGGAGTTTGGAAGTGGAGTAGCATTCATCTCTCATGTCTGGTATGTCATAATCAAAGGTTGAAAGATATCAATAGCATCATAGATTCCTGCAGAGAAAATGAATGGATGCTTTCACTACATGGTAATTCTTGACACTGTTGGAGGGGGGCAGCAAATACAAACTTGATAAGATCCCAGAGTCTGATTTTCAGAGGTTCTGAGCTCACTATTCCCGTTAAAATCAATGGGAGTTGTGGGATCTCAATGACTCTAATAATTAGGCCTACGGTCTTGCTCAACACTACAATTGCTACTAGAGAGGATTACTGAGACGTATACACACCATTCACTAGAACTGTGAGAACATTTAGCCTGAGAGGAAGAGAGCTTGATTGCTTAGGTGATCATGACTGTACTAGTTTATTGCACATATACAATAAACAGGCCCAAATTCTTCCATTTGAGGCATAGTGTGAAGTAAAGCTAAACTGCAGGAAACCATCAGAATATGGGTCAGGACAGAGGGCACCTGAAGTGGGAAGTTGGCTATTTGGTGTGTTCCTTCTCTGTGTATACTTGCCTTTTAAAATTGTGAAATTTCACCAAAAGAAAATGTGATCACTTTGTTCATCTCCAATATATGGTATAATGTGGATAGAAAAATGCTGACTTACAGTACTTATTGCAGGAGCACCTATGAGCCTCAGTCATGGACCAGCGCCCCTTTGTGCTAGATGCTATACAAACAGAACAAAATGATGGTCCCTGCCCCAAAGATCTTACAGTACATTGTATAAAGGATGCGTCAATGGTTGTGCATGTGATAGCCTCAAATTTGGGGACACATGAAGGGACCAAAACTGATGATAAAAACTTTCAATGTCATACTATATAGTGCCAGAGAATACTGAATATATCTATATGGAATCTAATAATGTATTTGCAGTGAATAGGTCTTGTCCCACTTCATTCTTCTTCCAGCACTTTCAAGGAGTCATTTTTCACTTAATTGATCTATCTGACCTGTGCTCTTCCTTTTAGCTTGAGGATCATCCATATCTGCCTCTGCTACAGCTCTGATCTTGGCAAACCCTGCTCCTTCATCCTAACCCTTTAGCCCACCAACTGGAGTTTCCTGTTTTCCACCCCTGCTTACAGCAATCTCTGCCTTATCTCCCTGCTGGTTTCACTCTCAGTTCCATCTGTTCATTTGACATTTATGAACCTCATCAAGCATTTGTTTTCAAACCCATCCACATTTAAATACCTTCCATTGTATTTGTGCTTGCTCAGTTCTCCCATTTATCAGTGGGATGATAATTGTGCTGAATACCCTAAATTTGGTTCTGACTTAGGCTTCCTTCCTTTCCAAAAGCCTGCCGTGCTTTTCAAAGCCTCACAGTTAGGTCCCTATGGCTAACGCCATCCCCTTTTTGTTTTCTCTGCCTAATAGACATTCTCCAGACACATGAACTTCTCATGGAAATAAAGCAACTCATCCTGCCCTCATCTACTTTCCCAGCAATAAAACATGTTTCTTTGTCTTTATATATCATCAGTTTTAGTCACATTCCCTCTGAGTTTCATATATTTAGTGTCTGATTTACACCTTGTTGGACAAGTTTTACCCACTCAGGAACTGATCCTGCTTTCTCCGAACTCCATGGGAAAACTTCCCTCTAGCAGTCTTCCTCCTCAGGAGGTCTCTAACCAAACCTCAAATATAATACTTGGGTTTGGATCAAGGGACCTGGACAGGTTTGAGGAGGGAGGGATAGTTCAAATAAATTCACTCTTCTCTCTCTCTCTCATCTGCTTTGTTCCCATCTTAGATTTCCCTTGTTTCTTCACCAGTCTTAGCTGAAGTAAAGAGTTACATAAATAAAGGCAGGAAGGAAACATTGTGAGTTTATTTTACCCCTATTTTTATGACAGATAAATCAGACTTAAATCCCTCAGTTATTGAACACCCCTCATTCCAATCATGTGACCCTTGCAGGATACTCAGAGATGTACTGGAACCTAAAACACCAGCTCAAAAAATATAAAGTAAAGCCCTCGATTTGGGCACGTACAGACCCAGATTAAGATGTAAATATTGTGGCTCAACAAATAAAAAGCCCTAGTTGCAATCTTCTGCTCTTTGGGGGAGGTCGGAATGCCTCTAGATCCAAACTTTACAAATCAGCCCCATCTCTAGATGGGCATAGAAAAGGCCTATTTAGTCATTCTAGTAGATCTCTGTGTCAGGAAGTTTTACTGGATGTTTAGTCTAAATTTTCACTTCCTTAATTGGATCCCGTTACTTCTAGTAATACACTCTAGCCGCATCAAAAAAAATTCCCCTCCGTCCTTCAAACATCTATAGACACTTACATTCTCCACTGCTACTAACTTAGTTCCTACCAAACTAATCCAAATATACATTTAGCTTTTTAGGTGCTCAGATACTACAGTAATGTAATATAAATGTCTAAATAAATAAGTTTGGAGATTTTTTCATAAGTCGAGTGCATTATAAGTTCTGTCGCTGTTCACTGAACCCCTTTTATTTTGTCTAGAATTCATTATTTTCTCCAGAATATTCAGCACCCTCATAATATTCTGTAATTTATAATGGACATGCAACAAGCAGACTTATGTCTGTCAGTTTTCCTCTTTGATTTCTCAAAACGTACTATACATATCAAAAATCTAATTATTGCGGACGACATTTTGCACTGAAAAAAAAGTTTACTAATTTATGCCACTTTGCAGCTTACTATAAAAAATGATCAAGACAAAAACAAGAAGTTTCAAATCAGTACTAAAAACCAAGTGATTGTCAAAGTACCATAAGCTTTGAAGCAGACTGATGTTGCCAGCAGGTTTTACTATGTTCACATAAAATACTAGTACATTTTATTAAGGGGAAGAAGCCATAAAACAGTAGCCATTAATGAAAGTATCCTTGTAATAAAAAATAAGGCAAAGAACTAAAATTAAGCTCAAAAGGCCATAGTTTTGTACTCAGTACCTCATTAGCACCATGTGATTAATTATTGATGCCTGAGTGAATAGTGTATCCATCCTAATGCTCACTTTTGACTCACCAGGGCATAAAATGAGGGCAACAGTGTACACTTGAGTGGTTAAGAGGCAAAAACCTGTGCTGACTTTTAAAGACTATGTACTCATCCTATTAAACAAATCCCTGAGGTTTCAAGGGTCACTGCCTAAAATCATCACCTCCTCCTCTATTAGGCACAGTGATTTTATTTTTTTGGACATTGTGCTACATACTTTATTATATTTTAGCTGTATTTTAACTGTTTTATGATTTAAGACTTTTAAAGATTAGTAATGTCTCAATCTCTTTCTCTCCCCTCCCAAACAGAATAAACAGATTGAGTCTATAAGTGAGAAAAACTTCCATGTCATGTATGCCTGTATCGAATTTTCCCCTTCCCCACTCTGCTTCCTTACTGGAAGTTCCTGAGTGTGCCTCTAGATAGCCTGAAGTAGTCAAAGCCCAGTTCAGAGTTCTCCAGAAGACTATCCACTAGTACTGCAAGACACTATGACTACAAAGCAGTGTGACCAAACAAAAGAGAATGTAATAAATCAACTATTCATTAGGATCGGGCAATAACAAACTCAGCAGACAGCTCTGCTACAACTTTACGTGGCACTTGAGCACACATGAGGACTCTGGCTAGAGACTCTATGGCACATAACTTGACACTGGGATTGAGCACACTACATAGCTTCTGACTGGAAACTCCCATGCACCATTTGTTATGCACCAGCTGTGCTGTCCCAGCATGCAACAAACAAACAAACAAACAAACAACCAAACGCATACATTTTGGGACTCACAGGTGTCATAGTATAATTCCTCAATCTGAACCTTAGAGTTCAAATATGAGGTACTAGCATAAACTCCTCTAAGCTTAATTACCAGCTTAGATCTGATAG
>NC_133774.1:110482279-110528417 GCF_003597395.2 Chelonoidis abingdonii | reverse complement strand
TCCAATTTAAAACATTCCCGCAAACTACACACATGTAAATACAAAAAAAATAACAGCCTATTGCTTTCTACCTTTGTACTTACAACTGGGAAACAGAAGATTAGAAGGACTGGAAATAGATCCTCTCATAGCTGAGAGAGCACAGAACAGACAAAGACCCAAGACCAAGAAACACCCACAAATTCCCTCCCTTAAGCTTTGAAAAATCTGGTTTCCTGATTGGTCCTCTTGTCAGGTGTTTGGTTCCCTTTGTTAACCCTTTACAGGTAAAAGAAACATTAACCCTTAGCTATCTGTTTATGACAACAGGTAAGGCAAATTCCAACAGCTGCTTCTCTGTGAGCAGATACATAATTAGAGGGATAGGACTTTCTATGGATCTGCACAGCGAGCATGCAGTATGATGCCACAGTGCAATTGCAATAAAGAACAGAATCTGTATACTGTACTGTACCCAGGGATATATTTATAATCACTGGCACCTAAGAAATTATCCAAATGAACATCTCTCTCAACATCTTGCTCATTTATTGGAAAAAATTACATGATTTCGCTATGATTCAGTCTCTCTGTCTCGCCCTTCACTGCTGATCGCAGATACAGAATAATAATTAAAAAAAATTTCAGATACCCCAGGGTATCTGAATGGGTACAGAGCTACCTGATTTTAGGGTACTTTCTCCTTGTAATAAAGGTGTGACCCACTGGAGTGCTGGCAAGAGGAAGAACTTCATTTCTTGGCTCCCAATCACCTGACATGGCTCAGGGTTACAAAAAATATCCCTGTTACAGTTTGTGCTGATGCCACTGGCTACACTTTCACACTCCAAGTACTCTCTGTCAGCAATGTACTGTTCTGTATTCAGCTTACTAGGCTTGGCCTAGGCAGAGATCAGGTACAGGAATCTTTACTCTTAGCAAATGGCTCTCCCCCATCTGCCTGGGAACATGGAGCTAATCTGAAAATACACCTGCAGCCCTACTCACTAAGGAAGAATGGATGTAAGAAAGGGACCCGGCCGTGAGAGAGCAAATGGGACTCACCCCAGACCCCAATGTGAGAGACTAGAAATCACTCTCACCCACCATGTGATACTAGTCCCTTTCAGTGACCTGGAAGGAGCAAGACCTGATAATAAGTTTTTTTTTAAACTCCTCACTCTGTGGAGAGAAGGGGTTGGGGTTGGAGACAAAGAGACATCAAATGGGGACATATAAGGAGGGCAGGAAGGAAGAAGAAAGCAAAACTGACTCTACCAAATAAAAGAACAAGAAAGTAACCAACAGAAGGACAGCAAAACAGAAAGAGCAGCCTAAGGCTGTGGTCTGGGAATCCCCTAGGGGCCATAAGCAGGTTCCAGGGGGCGCACCAAGCAGGGCCAGCATTAGACTCATGGCAGAAGCTGAAGCCCCACTGCATGGGGCTGAAGCCCGAGGCCCCGAGCCCCACCAATTGGGGCTGAAGCCAAAGCCAGAGCATCTTAGCTTCACAGGGCCCCCTGTGGCATGAGGCACCAGACAATTGCCCTGCTTGCTACCTCATAATGCCAGCCTGGCTTTTATATGCAGAAAAACAGTTGTTGTGGCAAATGTGGGCTGTGGAGTTTTTATAGCATGTGGACGGGAGAGGAATCTCAGAAAGAAAAAGGTTGAGAACCCCTGGCCTAAGCCATCTAGACACTTCTGACAGTAGGCACCAATCTGCTTCTTTATGTGCCTAAATACCTTTAAAAATCTAGATGTCTAAATGCTCATTTCACCTAGGCCTTGTCTACACAAAAACTGAAACTGAAATAAATAACCCTGTAAATTACAACCAATATAGTTATATCAGTGCAGTCTGTGTATGGACCTTCTTATTTCACACTAAGAGTAGCCTACTTCAACATAATTTAAGGTGGTAAAAAATCAGCTTGGGTTATAGCACAAGAGACCACTCTTACTGTGAAATGAGTGTCCATACGCAAGCTTGCAGCCAGATAACTAAAGGTGTGACTTACAGAGTTTGCTATTTCACTTCCAGTTATGATACTGTTTGGGCTTCCAAATATAGGACTTGGATTGCCTTTCAAAGAGCTGAATTTGAAGCCCACAACTTACTCTAGTGTAAAATAAATGCTGACTGAGTTGCTGGTAGACTGGTCCTTTTTAACCTCCACATTTTAAATTGGTTCCTATAAAATGAGACTTACTGGCATTAATTTATATTTTTCCATTCTGGATCTCATTTACCTTAATAATATTCCTTCATGTCTCATTTTAGCCTACAGTATTCAAGCCAAGGCTGGCTAATCTTGCTTCATTTTTTTAATTAAATATATATTGCATTTTTTTTTTTAAAATAAGCATACATAAAACATATCCATACATCTGTGTTTGACAGGAAGAATGTGATTCTGCCTTGCAGTCACAAGTAATACTGTTATATGAACATCATACAGCCTGGATCCTAACATTCTGTTTGTCTTCTGATGAACATTTGCAGTCTCACCAGTGATCAAACTGCACCCAGCAGTATTCCCAGCTTGGTCTCACTTAGTGCCCTCTCTGATGCCAAAACAACTTCAGCTTCCCACCTCTAGGATTGTAGCCAATGATCTGCCTTGCATTTTCTTTTTTAACTGCTGCCAAAGTTAGCAGATTGACAGCCTGGGAAACTGAAGTCCTCTGTTTCTCCACAGAACAGTTATAAGCACGGGCAGCAGTGCAGGTTTTCCCACGTGGTCCCGCCAATGTGTCTCAACCTTCCACTGTTGGGACCACCTCTAGTGGTGGGAGTGTTCTTCATTTACTCAGACCATTCACTTCTTGAGCTCTCTGATGAGACTGCCTGCATGGTGAGATTATACCTGATAAGAGCTGGAGTGTGGCCACCAACTTATTCCAAGTTCTGATTTCATTCATTCTATTCAAACCAGAATTATGCTCATCTGCAACCTAAAATCAAAACAATTTTGAAACTTTAGCTCTTTAGTTTCCTCCTCCTCCCTCCCCCAGTCCTTGACATCAAACCATCCTTCCCATGGTCACAGATATAACCATTTTGGAGGACAGCAAGTATTAAGCCTGTTCAGGCAGTTCTTCCACCCCTGCTTAATTTGCAAGGTCCCAGAATGTCACTTGATTCTGATACATTAATGGGACTGGTTTGTCAGTCCTCAGTCTGCTTGACAATGCTAATAAACCTCCTGATCACTGAGAATGTTGGACCATATTTCATCTTATCCTGTTTGAAATATGTGCCATAAAATTAAATTAAATAAATATTGCCTATGTCAGTAATACAAGACTTTAATGGTACACTTAACTAATACTGAAGTATAATTGAACATCAATAGAGCACTTACAGAATCCACATTACTATGAAGTAAATTCATAATGATGTGACACTAAATCCTTCAGCCAGGCTCCTCCTCCCATTCATTTTTCCTATCTGAATTATAAGAACCAGCTTTTTGTAATTTTTCTTGCTTTTCATTTGTGTGTGTGCTGTCAAAATTAATGGAAAGGGGTATTTAGGCCACCTTCCATCACCACTCCTGACATTTTAAACCCACGCTTTAAAGAAATTAGGCCATCAAGATTCATGCCTATTTTCCTCTGCTGGATACCACTGAAAACTATACGCAACCTATTAAAATCAGTTAGAACTCCCACAGTTAACTAGCTATATTTTGAAAGTTATATTTGTAGGTGTGTGTCCCAAACTCTCTTTCTGATCAGAGTGACCCAGCATACAGCAAGGCATTAAAACCAAGGCCTGTGAAAGAGGGTGTCGGAGGACTGCCAACAATGAAAAAATAAAATCTGTGAAATCTGGCTGAACGTGCTATCCTCCTGATGGAGATAGTTTGTTTTCTCTTTTTTTCACTGAACTACCATGGTCTAACCTTTTGAACCCTTATTTATGGGAATTGTGGTAGTTCAAATCATCCTCCTTGTTTTCATAAATGCTCCCATAGGTAATGACACAATGTGATCCAGTAGGACCTAATTGAAGAATTGTGATTAAAATCCAGTCCTGGAAGCTATATATGAGCTGACCTCCACAAATTCTTATTTGTGAAGTAAAGTTTCTTAAATCATAAGGCTTCTAATATTTTCCAAGGAATGAGACCACATTAAAATCTTAATTAGTCCCTTAAGCTTAAGAATCATTCACTTACAGACATTTTTTTTTTTTTTATGCCTGATGCCAGTTTAGCATAAAGTACTTTTGCAGTAATTTTCCTTTGGAGGTTGTTTTTTTTTTTAAAAAACTTCTTTGAGGTTTCCTTTGAGGTTTATATAAAATGTGTGTGGGGACCACAACTATTATATCAATCATATTTCATCATTCTTTTTTACAATGTTATGCACGCACTACAAACAAAGAAGCTATTGATACTAATGAAAGTAACAATTACTGTCTGCAAGCTATAAGGGGTTTATTATTATTATTTTACCTGTGGAATACATGACAAAGGATTTATTCATTGTTACAAATAGCACTGCAACCTTGTGTTTATAAGGAGATATATTGTTTCATATCAAACAAAGCAAGGTGGGTTTTATAATAGGATGCTGAACAGTTCTTTCATATTGTCCCTTCCAAGAGATATCAAAATACTAGATGGGAACCATGTCTTTGTTATGAGATAGTGGTTTGTATTTGTCAAATATATATATATATATATATATATATATATATATATAGTAGAGAGCTGCTCTCTCTTTTCATTAACTGTCTGAGACTGGATGTTTATACCACATTAAATCATTTCCAATCTATTAATATACTGTATTGATCTACAATTCATCTGATTGTTGAGAGGACATTAATGGTTTCCATTAGTCCATTTTCTAATTTCCACATGTTCTGATGATAATAAATCTTTACTCCATCCATTTACAAGAAGCAGCCAGTACAAGCAGGATTGGCTGCACTGCAAATGATGGAGATTTCTAGAAGAAACAAAAAGGGTTTTAGAGTAAGGGAGAAGAGCACAAACTTCTGTAAGGTCTGCCCTGGATAAAGAAGGTAGCTGTTAAGCTAAACAAAAGATGCTGGATACAGTGTGTGTTTGGAAAGAGTATGTCATCATCAGGGATCTTAGAAATCCATTTGCCACAGAAAAACGTAGCATGTTTTTACAGAGACACTTCAATTTTTACATTTTGAAAAAAACAAACAAACAAAAAAACCTGCACAGTAGAACCTCATTTATCTGAGCATTCACTATCCAGCTCTCCATATTAACCAAACCACCAGTTGCCTGGGGCTAACAGTGGCAGGGTCTGGGGGCAGTGAGCCCCCTGCAACTGGTGATTCAGTTCATACAGGGAGCCAGATAATGGAGACTCAGATAAACAGGGTTCTACTATATATCAATAAAATGTGTTCAACTGAAACCTCTGTATATTGTGGCTAGGAAAACTGAAGTTCAGCCTTTCATTTTAATCACAGAAAAAACATGGATTTTTATTGTTTTTTTTTTAAAATCAGAGAATTTTGAGGGGTTTTTTAATCACAGAAAACTAGGATCCCAGGTCATCAGAAACCTTGTAAAGTCAGTGGAAATGTTGCCTATGAAGTGTGTAACAGGATTCTTTTTGCATTTGCACCACCAAACCCCCAAATATATGCATGGTTTTGCACTTGTATCTTCCCACAGTAATATTTCAGTTTGTATTGTTAACCTAATGCTTTTATATAACAGAAATATGTTCATCTAACTCCAACGTTTGGGGAATGTGGTTTGAGTAGCTAGAAAGATTTTATGTGAACTATATATTCCAGAAAGGTACAAATTTCATAGGCTTGAAGAAGAATGTCCTTTATTTATCCACCAGCATGATACAAAACAGTTAGCAGCAGCAAAATTGTCTTGCATCAAACCTACTCCAGATCCATTCAATCTCTGGTTTTTCTTTTAAGACTGCTTCAGAGGTGTTAAATTAGTACCCAATTATGATGGTTGGTTTCGTGCTCTATATTTCATCATCATGTTACTTTACTGTTGTAAATCAGGAGGAATTCATTGACGACAATGAGGTTGCAATGATGTAAAAACCAGCATGAGTGAGACTGGAATCATGCCTGGGGGTACTGCTATTTTACTTTCTGTACATTTACCAGTTATAACATTGTGTGCAATGCAGAGTTCATACAGGGTTCTGCAGCATTCTAAGTATGTAAATAATGATTATGATGCTAACATGGAAATATGCTTGATTTACACATAGCAATTACTATCCTTCATGCATCATATTTGTCCACAGTAGAATATCAGAAAATACTAGATACTAATGCACCGTTGCCTTAGTGCATGTCCATGTAGCCACTTTTCAAAAAAAATCCTTGTTTTACCATGATTTATGGGTCTGCTCTAGTCTATAATTGATAGACAAAAGCCATCTATGCTTCATTTAGTTTCACAACAAAACTGCACCACAGCACCACTAATAAGAATGAAGTAAGGTGACTGGAGTGACCAAAAGGTAAGAACAGTAGAAATATCACTTCTCCTTTAGCAACAGACAAAAATAAAACCTCAACATTGTTTTCACTGCCAAGACTTCAAGCAAAAGTATCTAAAACACAGCTTCACTGGCCAACATCTTCCTAAGTCACACATACACTGAGCATTTGCCTAATTTTGAACCCATTTTTCAGATCACAGGTTTGAAAGCTGGACTTCAAGTAAAACATTACTGGTATTCAGGGCCAGCACTTCCATTTAGGTGACCTAGGCGGTCGCCTAGGGCACCAGGATTTGGGGGGGCGGCATTTTGCCACCCTCAGCGGCAATTCGGAGCAGGGGGTCCTTCTGCACTCCAGGTCTTCGGTGGCAATTCTGTGGCGGGTCCTTCACTCGCTATGGGACGCACCGCTGAAGTGCCCCAAAGACCGGGAGCGCAGAAGGACCCCCACTTAGGGCGCCAAAAACCCTGGCGCCGCTCCTGCTGGTATTACCTTCCACTGGGAGAGACTACGGAAAAAAGAAAAGAGTTCAACCTTTAAAGGAGATGAAAAATAGAGTAAGGGATGAGCAGAGTGAAAACTAACATAAAGACACTGTGAGATAAGAAGCAGAGAGAGAAAAATCAAATGAAAAAACATGTTATATATAAGCATCCACTATACATAGGACAAAATCTGAGTTAGGTTTGGTTTTGGAGTATTAGTTTATCCACGATACGCACATAGCATGTTATCTACAGATCATTTTAAAAAAAATGAATCTAACTTAAAAAGAAAAAGAAAAAAAAAAACCCATACACTCAATCAGTTCCAGGAGAAAATGGTTCATGAACTCCAGTAAGTTTTGCAATCTCTTCTTGCCCCCCAAACATAGCTTAAAAGATTATTGAAAAGTCTTCCAAACACCATGCGGCCTAAATATGAATGATGCTGGGAGAGATTTTCTTTTTCCCAAAGAATGAGCAGGAGCTGAATCTCCTAAAGAAATAAATGATCATTAAATATTTAAGAGTGAACTATTTTCAGGGAAGCTGAGAGCCTACAGACAGCAACTAGTACAACTTATAAGTGATACCAGCTATAAGTACAACTGAAAGAGTTGACTTGGTAGGAGCAAGTTCTGTTTTTTATGGGCTATATATTTATTTGTAAAGCTTTTTTCAATGTATTTCCCCTTGAACTACAGATGTGGGGTCCTGCAAAACACAGTGCCTGTTGGAGAAGCATGTACAACTGCGAGTATATAAATGATCAGAAATCCTTTATGAAAAAAAGTCCTGTAGAATGTAATAGATGATAACCTTCTCATAGCAGCTGGTCCTTTTAAAGCCACCCTATAGAATTTAATAGAAAATTATATCTCTGCTAAAGAATGGTATAGGATGGTTATAAAATAACTGAAAAAAAGATCTCTCTTAAATGCAGTTGTTAAAATAGATGGAACAAGAAAGGGGAGTTCTCACTGCAACGGTCAAGAGGGGGAGCAGTTGGAAGAGTGCTGTTTACCCAAGCCAGGGAGAGAAAGGAAGATCCTCTACACTTTTAGCAGAGGAAGGGAAGCCCACACTCCCTTTCCCTGGTTAAATTCTATAGGTTTTTAGAACAATATCTATTAACTGTCAGTAGAAGTCTATTGATTTCACCCTGCTATATTCTATAGGAGTTTCCATATGGGATTGTGCTGTTAGTTTCATTTAGGGATTGATTTATGGTTAAACAATCAGCATTCACCAAAGACTGGGCTTTGAAGTAAGAGGTTAACTTTTGTCCTGCCAAACTGGCAGGAGAGTGTGTAGTTCTGCAAATGGATGATCCTGTTGAGCTGCTGAAATCAAACAGCACATTGCAAATTAGATTACTGCATCAGAATCTCACTTTGAGCATGATTTTTGGAGGGCTTGCAAAGGAAGAGAGGGAGTGGAAAGTCAGACCTGAGAATGCAGTGGTGACATCAGTGAAAAGGACCGAAAAGAAGAAAGGAAAACAGTGGGTGGAGGTACGTGAAAGAGAGTGCGTATATGGAATCAATAGGGGAGATTTGTACTGGAAAGTAAGATTCCTAAAAGAAAGCTTAAGAGCTTCATTTTTTCCAACATGCCAGAGCCTAGAAAAGGAAATAGTAGAGCAACCTGTCCATGTCGCCCATAGGACACCAGCGATGTGCCAACTTCTTCACACATTGCCCCACTAATGAGTCTTCCATCTGTGCTGAAACGTGGTGGTTTTGTGGAGCACAAGAAGAAAAACACTAAAGTTCATTTGTTATCAAGGACTGAAACCTCAGTCCCACTAAATGAGTGAGGGCAAACTCCACTCCATGGGACACTGGGCACAAGAGTCCTCAGGACTGGTAGGGCTAGTCCCCTATTCCTATCCACAGTGGCATAGTGGCATGAGGTTTATGAATTCTTTATAGCCATGTAAGCAGGAACCAGGATTTGAATCCATCTGAAATGGCTGGTGCAATAACCCACTGTTGAGCAAATTCTCAGCTGGCTATTTTCATATAGTTTTCCCATTTCTATTAGTTTAGTCATTCATATTTTTCTCCTTTCATTCAGCTGCTTGGTAGTAAATACCCACTATAGATTTATTCCAACAATAAATTCTGTCTCTGACCCTCTTCCAAAATGAGGCACCTTGTATTATTTTTTCCAGTCTCTAGACATGCTATCCTCATTCAATTGTTTGGACACTTTAGAAAAAAACCAAACAAAAACAAACCTAAGAATGTAGCTGTGGGATTAAGCCATTACCCTATCCCCACCTGGGCTTTACTTTTAAAAATAACATCAAGTCTATAGAGTTGGGGGGACAGGGGAAATAGGCAATTCTGACCATAAATATTCAAGTTAAAGGCTTTACCGTGGACCAAAGAAGGAATTTAAAAAGAAGAAGAAGAAGAACACAGTCACTGACTCTCAGCAGAGCTGATTTTACAAGAATATACAAAGTACTCTGTGCAACTGATTGCAGTAAAACAATGGGGGAAAGGATGGGGAGGAGCTACACACTAAACTAAGTGCGGTCATAGCAAAGCCTGCCACTCCCAAATCCGGGAAGGGTAATCATGTAGCTAACATAGGTTAGCGCGACAGAGTCTTTTTTAGACGCTCAGGAGGTAAGTTTTTATTCTTTGTTTTGCATGTTTAAAATCCATTTGCCTCCTGAAAGGTGCAGCAAAAGGAATGGGGGCAAAGGTGATGCTAACATTTTGTTCTCTGGATTCTGCTCTGCCGCAGGGCCAAAGTAATCCCTGGCATGCATTAGAGTATCCCCAGGGCTGCTCAGTAGCCCAGAATCCCCACTGCCCTCAACTCTATGGGCACAATCTCTCCCTCTGACAGCCCCATCCATACACCATCCCCAGCACTATGGCTTGCAGAGGAAACAGTGTCAGGCTGCTCACATTATATCTATTTTGTTCCCATGCTGGGGTAATTCTTCCTTATCCACTTGCAGATTGTGTATGAACTCTATATGTTGGCAGAGCAGCAGACAAGGGCTAGAGTGGGAGGCAGAATCAGCCTCTGAGATCTTAATTATTGTAAAGACACTTAGAGCATCTGATCAGGGTAATTAAAAAAATAGAACTAACTACATGAAACACAGTCCTGTGAGTCAGAAGATCTGGGTTTTATCCCCTTCTCACCACAGGCTTCCACAAAATCTCTTAGTACCTCAGTGTGTCCTTTCCTTATGGAGATAGTTATACTTACCTATCTCACAGGGTGGTTGCACAGCTTAACTCCTCAACGTTTGTAAAATTCTTTGGGATCCTGAGATGGAAGGTGCTATAGAAACACAAATTATCATAATCTACCATTAACTACATGGGGTGGGGAAATTTTAAGACAGGCCATTGCAGAAGAACTGGTGTGGGACAGAGTAAAAGTACACCTAAATGATACAGTCATCTTAAAATGAGGAATAGAAAGGATTGATAAATGAGAGATCATACTTGACACCTTATTGTTTTAAGGAACTAGAAGAGAGAGCTGATGGAGGACACATGGGTATGATTTCTCTGTTTGGTGAAAGCTTCTGAAAAGGTGATTTACTAAAAGATTGATCTACAAGATCAATAAGTATAGTACTTGAGAAGAAAAGAATTGGTTTCCATATCAAAGGCACATGGTACTTGTGAGTGAAAGCAGCTTGTTGTAGAAGAGGTATGTGTCTGAAAAAAGGCTACAAACTGAGAATTAGGGTGAATTAGTTTAGCTTTTTATAGCAATAACCTTGAGGAAGGAACATGCAATAATGTGATGAAATTTCATCTTAATGGGAAGCTGTGGTAGGGGAGTCAATACAAAGGGACAGGGCAATAAAAATCAACATGACTTAGATAGGTGAGGAGCAGGACCCGATAAGTGGCTTATCCTATTCATGGTAGAGAAATGTTGGTAAATGATTCTAGGGGCGGAGAGGAAATTGAGAGTATCTGCCTTGAATGATTATATACTACCCAGGCAAGAATGGTATCTAATAGTGGTATTAATACACTCTGCTCTGTTTTAGTCCAAAATATTTATACGTTCCTACACTATGTAGTAAGTCTGTAAAGTGTGGGAATTATATAAACTGCAAAGCTGTAACAGTGTATCCTAACCAATATCTTTTCTAGATTATTTTCATACAGGTGACAGACAGATGGATAGAGCTCAAGAATTAAATTTTATACTAAACAAAGCAGCAATTAAGGACAAGTTAAACAATTTTTAACAACCCCCTCTTCCCTCATGAAAACACTATTTCAGGCTGCCTGGATGCCTTCAGTGGCTTCCCAGTACAGATTGTTGACTCAGTGTAATTACACATTTAGTGATTTTAGGCTATTATTCACATGGAGTGTGGATGAGAATGATATTAACAAACTCACTTGAAACCTGAGTCTGCATTTTTATATGGTCCAAAAGAATGAAAAGAGCAATACCTCATAAGTTACACGCAGGGTTGTAGTTCCTCCCCTGCTCCTATTTGTCTTGCATTTGCGCTCACAGACCATGATGATGGGCACATTAAAAATAAAGAGTAGTACTCTTTGATGTAGGGCTGAAAGTTGATAAATTGGTATTTGTAGGCAAAGTTTATGGCTGTCACATATAAAAAAAAGCCTTCTCCTAACATTAGCTATTATTGAGGATTTGACCCACTAAGTGTCAATTCAGTTACTCGGCCAAAAGTCAGTGGGAGTTTTGCTTACTTTTTTACTTAAGAACTTCCAGATTATAATGATTACAAACATGTGCATTTCTTCTGTAGTGCCCATCTCTGAAATATCTGGGTGTATTTTACATATCAGGCTACTACAAAGGGAAAAGCACTTTCCTCCCCTTTCATTACACAGTCAGAACTGCCATTTAGATGGATTGGACTTCCAGAAGAGCACTGCCTGGGTAACTCCACACGCCTGTCATGGGAAGGTGTGCACAAATAAAAGCTACAAGTGGTTGCGCCAAAGTGAAATGTCAATATAGTTATTTAGTAATAGGAATTATTCTAAAAGACTTCATATCATTGTGGGCAGATATAGTAGTAACCTATACAAACAATTGTAACCTTTGGACTGCAATCCTGCATCAGTAATTCAAGGCAACACTCCATTTGTTCACCAAATCCATAAAAGCATTGCAAGGTGTATAAAACCTTGAAAAGCCAGGAGGGAAAGTTGTGCACCTTGCTGACAAAAGGCAGCAAGGACTGTAGAGGATGCCCTGGAGAATGAGGTGAATGTCATTTTGCACCTCTGCCCAGAGGAGTCAATTGAGGAACTGTCCCCTGACCCTGATGAACCTGAGGAGGATCCCAAGCTGTGGCGGGAGAACCCTGAGGCTGGTAAGTTATAATGGACCGCCACCTTCCCCTGCCAATATTCTTTCTTACTCTGATGCTGCATTCCTGCCTCCACTCCACTCCACCTCAAAATGGTCTCAGACCAAGACACAATAGAAACTGTCTACATTGTCATGTTATAGCGTTGAAACTTGCAGCACTCAGGGGTGTGTTTTTTCACACCCCTGAGCGAGAAAGTTGCAACGCCGTAAAGTGCCAGTGTAGACAAGCCCTTAGGTTCTTAGACGTTCACAGCAATCATCTTGGCTGGGGATTCAGTGAAGAATGGACACTGATTATGTCACTCCTCTGCCTTAAATAGGTTTTACATGTGATGGGAATCCTTTGTTTTCCAATGTGTCTTCCTGACCCCCTGTGGAAAAATACTAGTATTCTATCATGGAGTCCAGTACCAGGTGACTTGATCACATGACACTGCAGTGTCAAAGCAGCCATGAGTCAGAGGCTGTTTGTAGCATCCCAGGAAAGATTCTCAGGAAGATGGGAGATTAGCATCATCAAAGACCTATTGTTCTCCCTAATGATCCTTGACTAATTCCAGGTTTGTCACCCAAACTGATTGTATTCTGTCACTTTTGTAGTACAGATGTATAGTCAATATTCCTAACTTTGGATACAAAAATGAGACATGTATGCAAATAGGATAATCCTATTCAGTAAATCATAACCTTTCCAATGATACCTCACGTGACCTATCGTGCATAAAATACATTATGATTGTGACACAATCATATCATAACATTACTGTGAAAAATACGAGAAGCACTGTCACATATGTCTTAAAAATAAATTATTAATGAGCAATCATTGTACTTCTGTGTCTGCTGGCTGAGAAATGCACAATCAGGCAGTGATAGTCCCAGGGGACAGGAGAGTGCCTGTTAGAAAGGTCTCGGCTGGGGATGGAACAGTAATAGAGAACTTAGATATCAGAGAGGTAGCCGTGTTAGTCTGGATCTGTAAAAGCAGCAAAGAATCCTGTGGCACCTTATAGACTAACAGACGTTTTGGAGCATGAGCATGCATCCGACGAAGTGGGTATTCACTCATGAAAGCTCATGCTCCAAAACGTCTGTTAGTCTATAAGGTGCCACAGGATTCTTTGCTGCTTTTAGAGAACTTAGAGTTGTTCATCTAAAGTTAGTGACAGCTGTCTTTTGTCCCTTAGAAGATTACATAGTTTCAATACTTCTGCTACCCACCCTCTTGATCTTACCAACCCCTTTCAAAGAGAAGCTGTTCAAAATGTGGGGGATGGCTGAAGTGGAGGGGAGGGCAGTTAGGTCCAGGAAGGATGGGAACTGTTGGGTTGTCTGAAGAAAAAGTTAGTCACAGCAGTCTTTTCTCCCTTGGAAAATTGCAAAATTGTTACAAATTCCTGTCCCTGGTGTCTAGCCATTCCCTGCACCGAGCCATGCTGCATAAGTTGGGGGGAAATGGAGGTGGGAGAAGGATCTGGTCTGATAGCTGCATAAACACTATACAGCATCCCTTTGCAGTAGAGAGGTGAGGGACCTCTGGTGCTGATCTGAAACGTAAGGGAACCAAATAAAGTTGTAGTATGTCTCCTTCTTCCCTGGTCCATTTCAGCATTGTTAGGCAGGCACTTTCTAGTGATGCTGAGGTGTGTAGTTTTTGTGGTTCTCAACTTCCTTTGCACTGAAATGCTGTATGCTAATTGACAATTTTCAGTCAAATTGCCTCCCAATCTTATAAGCACATTTCAGAAAATTCCTCATGTAGCAGAAACTCCAGATGGGTCTTGAAGTTCAACAGCAGTGCAAATCTGCTTGGTTCAACTTCATAGCTGACCAAACTCCTCTATTCAGCAATATGTAGAGGGCTGACATCTGTCTGAAATATACTGCCTGATCTCAACATGATTGGAAAGCCACCTCTCTTTTCTGTTCTGGTACCTTGAAAACTGCTATGTTTTCCAAATGATGGGCAGTCTTTTAAAAAGAAATTGAAAACTGGTAACTTAGCCCTTGGAAGGAACTCCCCTTCCCTCTCCAGTCTGCCTTGAGACACTATGAAAATAATAATTTTGAAAAAATATTAGTATATTTCTCTGCTCCTTCCTCATGGGTTGCAAAAATTGTCTGAGAACCAAGGATAGCCTTAACAGTCACATTCCTGGAATACTGAAAAGTAGCTAAATTGTGGCTTTCTACAGAAAAGTTATAATATGCAGGGGAGATCTCAGTTTCTTTCAAAGGAGCAAAAAACATATATACTACTCCTCTCTTTGAAGTGGCAGAACCTTTGGCTCCTTGGAATGAAACTTTTCTGCTAAGAGGGCAGGAACATAATCCCAGAGACAGCAGAGGCAGTTGGACAAGAAACCTGGAAGAACTGCTTGTAGGGATGGGCAGGAAGAACCAAGAACAGTTTGAATTCCTGTGGGCATGGGAGGATCACGTTCTTGAGCAGGAAGAGACTTTGAAGAACTGGTTCACGGAGCAGAAGGCACACCATTGGGAATGGAAGCATTCCCTAATGGAGATGTTCAAAGAACTGGTGCCAAACAAATTCAGGAATTGCCTGCTGCCACAGCCACTGCACCTGTCCATGAACCGCCACCTTCTCGTCCTCTGGCTGCCACCCAGAGTGCTGCTGAGCCAAACAACCCAACCCCCTGAGTGACCAAGGCTGCTGGAACTACGCCCTCCATCTGCACCCAAAATACCTCAGGGGGAGACCTGCCCCCAGGAGGGGAACACTGAGCCTGCAGGAGTCCCTGATCTCCACCAAGTGCCCCCCTCAAACCTTGCACAGGAGCCGCCCTAGTTGTCCCCAAGAACCAATTTTCCCAGCTCTCCCCCATAATCAGGGGAGGGCAAAGAGATTGTGCAGAGACATTAACTTTTGGGCAGTGTTCACAGATTCAGTCCCATCATGTTTTAAATAATGTTGGTGGACATTTTTTTCCGTAAAATATTTTAATTATTTCCCTGAGGTGCCTGGACCGTCCCTTCCTAAGTGTGATGAACATAAGATTTTCACATTCAGAAATGGGCCCCATGCTTCACAGCACGAGTTGGAATAGGGTAACTGTCTGCTGGTGTCATATTGAAAGCACTTTTCTGTCTGTCCCACATCAACACTTATCCCAGGTTCAGAAATATCCAAAGTCCTAAGAACACATGGGAAGGATGGGGAAAGTATAGTTAATGTTATACGCTTACAGAAAGCATGTCTCACTCTCAATGCATTAGAGATCTACAACACAGAAAAATGTGTAGATAAATGTTTTTATGGCTTAGTTCACATGCAGAAAATACCATCACCGGTTCATTCACCTGCATGTCCACCAATGTAATATACGCCATCATATGCCAGCAATGCCCCTCTGCTATGTACATAGGCCAAACTGGACAGTCTCTATGAAAAAGGAGAAATGGACGCAAATCAGATATTAGGAATGGCAATATACAAAAACCTGTAGGAGAACACTTCAACCTCCCTGGCCACACAGTAGCAGATCTTAAGGTGGCCATCTTGCAGCAAAAAAACTTCAGGACCAGACTTCAAAGAGAAACTGCTGAGCTTCAGTTCATCTGCAAATTTGACACCATCAGCTCAGGATTAAACAAAGACTGTGAATGGCTTGCCAACTACAAAACCAGTTTCTCCTCCCTTGTTTTTCACACCTCAACTGCTAGAAGAGGGCCTCATCCTCCCTGATTGAACTAACCTCTTTATATCTAGCCTGCTTCTTGCTTGCATATATATACCTGCCCCTGGAAATTTCCATTAATGCATCCGACGAAGTGGGTATTCATCCACAAAAGCTCATGCTCCAAAACGTCTGTTAGTCTACAAGGTGCCACAGGACTCTTTGCTGCTTTTACAGAAAATACAGGCATCTGCCATGGCTTGGTGATTAAATGGCCCCTCATTCCTCTCCCTATGCCCCCCTAGCCTTGATCAGTTTCTAGCCATAACAGCTGCTATCGGCAGTTAGACAAATAAATTAAAAAAAAAAATGCACACACCCCCCACGCAACTGTTAAGGTCATTAAGAAAGACTTAGTCCTATAGATAAGTGGTTTGTAAACAAGTGTGAACAGTGAAGACAAAAACATTGTACAATAATCTCATTACAACTCAACCACCACCCTTCACAGCACAAACCCAGCCCTAAAGAGTTAATCCAGTGGAAGTGCTCTGGTATAAATTGTCTTTAATGTATGAATTGTGCCACAAACAAATGGCTAATGACCATCTTCTATGGGGGAACAACTCCCCCATAAAGCTATATAATCCTACAAGTATGTGCCAGTGTTCTGTCATGTGCTTTTCCAGCAGCTGTACAGCATGTGAAGATGTCCCTCAACACAGGAAGACGTCATCCTCTGCCTCTCTGTTATGCCAAGATGTGCACATATGGCCCTGATTTCCTTGGCTTGCTAGAAACCAGCAATCAGTTTGTATGTGGGTGGGATCTGGCTGTCAGTATAGAGTTTGTAAGCCAGTTTGAGCCCACTCAGGATGGAAGCACTCCCCAATCCTCACAAACATTATGGAGTGTGCAGCAGGCAACGATTATATGAACAGCATTCACCACATTGGCATCCAGACAGATGCATAAGCAATGCCAATGAGATTTCAGCCTACTAAAAGCGCATTCCACAACCATTCTGCAGCTACTGAGTTTGTAATTGAATTCCTTTTTTCCAGGGAATGTCCTGGGGTAGTTTCAGGAGCCAAGCTGGGAGTGGATATGCAGGATCCCCCAAAATAACAGTCAGCATAGACACCATATAGAAAAATATCACTTTTGGGGAACAAAGTCCTCCCCTTCAAGTAATCCTGATCTCCTCAGTACCCAGGTGTTATGAATCTTTCCAGCGTTTTCCACATTTGTATTCATGAATCTGCCTCCGTTATCCATTAAGCCTTGCAGAACAAGTGAACAGTAGCCTTCTTTGCTTCACATACACACTTGCCCCTTATCGTGATCAAAGTGTGCCATATGGGTGCCATAAATGACCCCTGCACAGTTCAGAACCACCATCTTCTCAAATACTGCTATTATTTCTGAAACATTTCTTTTGACAATCACATGTGGGTGGAGGATAGTGTTAATTGCCTTGCAAACCTGCACAACTACAACCCTGACAGTGGACTTTCCAACCCCAAAGTGGTTTGCACAGATCTATAGCAGTGCACAGATTCCACAGGGTAGTGCACAGGGCAATAGCCACCCGCTTTGGTATTGGTATGGCTTCCTTGAATTGAGTGTTCTGTCCCTGGAGGTTTGGTGAAAGATCCTTACATATCTCCATGAAGGTTTGTTTTCTCATTCAGAAGCCACTGTGGGTCATCCCAGGTTTCCAAAATGATGTGATCCCATCACACTGTGCTGGTTCTCCAGCACCAGAAGCAATGGCCTCCCAAAGTCAGACCAGGCAATATCAGCATTCACCATACCCATACCACGTGAGCTGAATGAGTTGGCATTGACTCTCAAGGTCAACCACCTTCGAGGGGTCAGAAAGTTCTGCTCAAATTCCATCTAGGATCTTGTTGGTTGCCTACTCCATTCTATAAACATTTGTCTACAACAAGGAGCAGGAGTAGAACCAGATCAGTAGAACTAGTAGATCATCCTAATGCTCTACGACTTCAATCCAGTTTGGCAGAGAACAACAAGAAATCACCAATAACCACCACCATCGGCAAATGTGTGATGGTGGGAGACAGTACCAACACCTCATAGAAAAGTGGTCCACTGTGTCTCCGTGATGCACAGAACCCTGGTATATTGTCCAAAATGGTAGTGCTAACATCACACAACAACAGTGGCAACGTGGACATGGGTATACACATGTACCCAGTATCTTACCTGTGTTCTGCACAGCGTATGTGGACACTCAGCACATTATGGGGAGCATGCACAAGAATGTACACAGTCCAGTAACCAAGTATGCAAGCCAGCATTGACATAACCTGATTTGTGGGCCCAATGTTTTTGCCTGAGACTCCTTTATGTCTGTTGCAACTGCTCCTGTAGTGCCTTTTTACTCTGCCTATTCACTCAACTCATATTTCCCAAAGGGAATACAGGTAACAAATGCATTACATAATTTACCAGCTTTCAAGTAGCTGTGTAAATGTGTTAACTTTTGTCTTTTTTAAAAAAAATAAAAATAAAAAAATCAACAGTCATTAGTCCACGTTATGGGTGTATTTAGGCATTTTCTTGCTTATAGAGAGTATACTTCAGAGACAGCAAAGATCAGAGAGTTTAAGGCCAGAAGAGGCCAATCTGACCCCTTGTATATCACAGAACACTAAACTACCATTCAGCCACCTCCACACCAAACCCCAGAACACCAAGTTCTGTATATGAATAAGATTATAGCAACTGTACATATATTCCATATGTAGTGTTGAAATAACGTTAACTGCTCAGCTCTGATGTAGATATTACACCCAAATATATAGGCACACACAAATCCCCATATTGGATCAGACCAGCCATCCACCTACTCCAATTTCCTGTTTCTGACAATGACAAAGTAACAGATGTTTCAGAAAAAGGAAGAAAAGAAATCCCAGGAATGATAATACAGCTCTATTTTCTTCCCTCTGATACGTGTGGGGCACTCACTAAAATCAATGGGATTTGCACGTAGCATCTATCTAATCAATGTGAGTTTTTATAAAGCACTGATCACTGTAAGCCCGATGCTAGACGCTCCTGCAAGGTGTTGAATGTCCTCAGTTCCCACTGCTGAGTGTGTGCATGATGTGAATTCAAGCGTAGAAGTTGGCCCATTGTAGTTAAATAGTCATGTCAATAAAATATACTTTAAAACTTAAATCTATAGTAATAGACATGTACTTTGTTACCTATTAGAATTTCTTACCTCATATAAAACATGCAGCTGACCACAAATTTCTCTCATTGAGTTAAATATCGTCATTGAAAAGTTGTACTTGTCAAAGCAAAGTTACAATTATAATGAATCAGAGTTGGCATTTCACAGATATCTTTCTTCCCTTACATACATTAACACAAATCTACCTCTCTGTAGACATTGGCTTTTGAATCTATTATACCTTCTAAAGCTTGTGACCAACAGCAGCTGTAATCTATTGTCATTATTAATCCTATCCACATGTGCCTGCTCCAATAAAATTGCTTCCATATACTAGATCTGTGGCCTCAACAAATTGTGCTAGTCTCTTTGGAAGGTATGGTCTCGTCTGTCACACAGGTTATTTAAATAATTCAAAATCCTATGACTGAAATTTGTAAATGTGGATGGCTAAATTAAGGTTCTAAATTCATATTTAGGCATATTTTTTTTAAAAAAAGGCCTGATTTTTAAATATGCTGCTCATCTTTAGTTACCACTGACCTCAGTTGAATTTATGGCTGCTTATCTCTTTTGAAAGTCAGGCCACTTCTATTTAGATATCTAAATATGAATTTAGGAGCCTAATTTTAGGAAACTAGGTTTGAAATTTTTGTCTTGTCTTTAAAACTAATGAAGACTAGGATTAGCCAGTATCCAGGGGACCTGTCCTTTTCCAATGTGCATGACTATTTTTCCATCTGGTCTACCTAACCATCTAACATAGGCTTTTAAAATGATGCTCAGTTCACCAGAGTCTTTGACCAAAGAGTTGAAAATCAAATCCACAAATCGCCCTTGGCTTCATTTTACTCCTTATTTCTCTTGAAGCAGTTGGGTGAATTTATTTTTTTAACCTTTTATTTCCTTCTGCTCTCTCTTCTTCCCTGAATTTGTACAGTAGTAACCAAGCATGTTCAGTTATGCTGCATCTAGTTTGATCATTGTATTCAACCTTCTTTAAAGGCATTACTTTAGGCTCCATGTTCCTCTTGGGATATTTCCTGTGTGGTAAATCATATCTTTATAGTGGATGTGTCATACAATATCTTTTAGAAGAACCAAGATTACCCTGAGGTTAGCCAAGATTGTCTTTAAAGGGTTTCCCAACGTCGCAACTAAATTTATCTATTCATAAGGATTAAATTCTCACAGTGGTGCAGGGAAAGGTAGTTTGTACACAACTGCTATTGTGACAACAGGGGGACAGTGGAAATTAGGCCCCTTGGAATTCAGTTTAAAGAAAATCTCTTCTCTTGAGCTGATAGAGAAGGAACAGGAGATTCTGAGAGAGTCTCTGTAACCTTACGTTACCCTGCTCAAATATACTCCTGCCACCACCCTAAAAATAAAAAGACTCCACCAATGTAAGCAAGTGTTCCTGTAAAATACACTTACCTTGGGGTTAAAAGTGACAGGCTATTCACTAAGAAAAACTCCATTATCTCTCAGTTTGAGGCACAATTTTAGATCTTCATTCCTAAAGTTTAAAGGTTTCATTTCACTGTGCATTTAAGTGAAATCTTTGAAATCCCTCATGTTATTTTATCATATCAGACTAGTCAAGTCACACTCATTCAAATGAGTGAGATTTGAAAAATTTGGAGTGTTACATTACTTTTTCCATTCATATATGCGGTGAATCTTTATGGCTGCATGAAAATGAATCCAAATGTAAGAAGAGACAGCTCACTTCAAATGAGTGAGGCTGGATATGGCTGTCATATGTTGTTTCAAGTGCTCTGAGGATAGCAGTTCTAAGTAGAGGTGAGTGATGCAGTCAGAGCTTTGCATAGATTTGCCCATGACATTCCAAGCCTGCTCTCCAGGCCAAAAAGTTTTAGATAAGGAGGGAACACATTACTATAGAGAAGAAACCAAACTTTTTGGATAATATCCATGGTGAACTAACCCCATGACCTTTAAGGCACAAGCCCATGCTGAGAGAAACACACTCTCGGAAAGCTCACTGTCCCTCAATAAAACAATGCTTTTCGGAGCTCCCTAGAGCATAGGTGGAGTACACTTGCAGTGTAGCTCACAAAAGGTAGAAGCATATGCTCCCCTCCATGGCAGACCAGCTCAACTGGCTGCTAAGTAGGAGACAACCGTGGTGCCACATCCTCCCCATCCCCTTTGGAGTGGCTAGGGTCTCCAAGGGTGCTAACTGTAAGCAGTCACTGCACTCAAGAGAATGCAAAGACTACAACTGGCCCTGGCCCTTGTGAGATGCAACGGTATCATAGCCCCAGGGGCTAGTGCAGTCAAAAGAATCCACTACGCAATTTAGTCTAAACCTGAACCAGTTTTTTTGACTTTTTTTTTTTTTCAAGGTGCCTCATGGTTGAAAATAAGATTTGCTCTCTCAAAACCACAATTATTGTTTTTCTCTTCCACAGCCAGTAGAGGGAGATGTTGGCATTTGTTTTGCTATACCAATTGACTTCGTGGTTCTTTGCCGCTTAATTAATTCAATGTTTGAAATCAAACCACTGTTTTAAATGTAATCGTATTAATATGCAAGGATAGACACATAAACGTGGAGGAGAATTTCCATTAAAACTTTCTACACAACCGCAAATTTCTAGTACGTTTGTGGGACATTTTTTGGAAAGTCCAGGCAGCAGACATGTTGGCTCTTATAACTAAACCCTGACAGAAATGGATTCATGCTCTGAGGAATTGGTTCAACATTTCTAAGACTGAACACAAATCAAAGAAGATTTTTTTTTAGGAAGAAAGGATCTGACTTAAAGCAGCTTTTGCTTAGGTCCAGAATGTAAAACACCAACTAATTTAGAGGAGTTTTTTTTGTTTTTTTGGTGATACTAAGACACAGTAGCCAAAATTTAGGGCATATTCAAAGACAGACTTGTAGTAAGATTAAGAATATCTGGTCATCATTTACCTTTCAAAACAAAACAAATCTTTGGTCAGATCCTCAGCTGATGTAAATCAGTGTAACTCAAGGGAAGTCAAAAAGAAGCAATGCCAATTTATACCACCAGAGAATCTGGCTCTTTGTACCTATTACCTTTTATTGTGATTGTCTAGAAATCTAGACTTTGGAAGTAGTTTTCTAGTTTGTAAATTTTTCAATTAAATAATGCTACTGCTAAAATTAATGCTATTTCTTTTTATTTCCTTAAAAAGAACCAATGAATGTTAAACTTGGTCATAAATCTCAAACTGAAATGGACACACAGGACTTGCTTCTAATCTTACTTAAACCAGATTTACACTGGTGTAACTTCACAGAAGTCAATGAAGTTGTGTCTCATTGACACTGATGTTAAGTGAGATCAGAATGAGGCTCACATACCCTACCAAGCCCTAGACTACATAGTGCTATTCCTGAAGGGGCAGAAAAGCTGTGTGTTGATAACTCTTCTTTCTCAGCCACTCTGTGGATCTGCTTACCAGCCAGTTAACCTCAATTAAGGTTGATCATGGAGACACACACACACACGGAATTATTTTGCTTCCAGAGCTGGAAACTACATTCGAAGGAACAAATTTTTTGAAGGATCTAAGGGTAGGCAATTAAAATGGATTTCTTTCAACTGTAAAAGAGCTGAATGGACAAAAGATTTCTTCCTGTTACCACTGCCATTAAAAAGTGATTATCTGAAAAGTACAACTATTATCCACTATGCAGACACTATATATAGACACTACTAGATCCCCCTAATTGAGTAGATATAGTTAAATATCCCTAATCATGGGGATACCCATTCAAGCTCATGCTGTTTATACGCTAAATAATAGGTGACACCATTTCTTTTTGCCATATGGCAGTACTTCTGGATACCTGTGAAACACAGAATTGAATTATGCTACTCACAAGTAGCTGGTATTTAACAGAGGTATAAAATTAGCCTAATTCTATTCCCAGTTATACCAATGTTAAACTGTAGTAACTCAGCTAAAGTCAATGGAGTTACTCCAAGTTTACAGTGGTATAACCAAGAACAGTGTTTGATCCAGTATCAATACATGCAAATTGGTTTTGATATGAGTGACGTCAGTTTATATATTGAATGATAATGAACATCTGGATCAGTCTGCATCACACAGTATGTTGGCGATAACAAAGTGACACAAACACTAACATTTAGAAGGAACACACGTTTTGGGACAGTAGTTTTCATATTAGAAACAAGCAGCTACAGCTTGGGCGTAGGGAGAATAGAAAAGAAACAGCTGCACTGGAAGTTTGTTCACTGAGTTCCTGAATTGAATTATTTTTTGAAAGGAAAAATTTTAAATATATGACTTCGGGGTGGGAACTAGCTTTATGTGAAGCATTAATTTTAACTGAAGCTTTAGATTTAAGATCTCTTTTATATTATTATTCAAAATTAAATTTAAATTGTAAATAGTGTTCACATTCTAGTTGTTTTCTGGCTCAAATTCTTCAGCACATATGGCATTAGCATAAGCTTACGCCAGCCTGCCTGCTCTGGGTAATTTTGCATGCGAATAGTTTAGTGCCTATGTTGAGGTGCTAGAACATGTTTAGTACACTTGACAATATTTGCATTGCAAAAGGAAAGCTAATCTCCTGAGGAAAATCAAATTGATATTTTGTATTAGGAGACTACTCTGAGCATAGTGTGGCATGGGTCTATGGAAAATGATGTTCACAGGAAAGCTTGCATGTTTAATTGACCTTCATAAGATGCCCTATGGCTTTGCCAAATTCATAAGCTATTGGAACATCCTCTACTTGTCATTCACAATGGTGCTCTTGTGCTACCTTTGAATCTTTCCTCTGATAATTTCATCTTTCTGATAAGGCTATTCCCTACGAACAGGTTTAGCAGTGATTGCAACATTTAATAAGTACTCAGAAGGCAGATAGGTGCTGTTTCTTCTTTCCAACCAATTAGTGGCATGAATAATTAGCGCAGCTGGGGCTGCTCAGGCTTCTGGAAACATCTCTTTCACATTGGAATTGTTAGAGGCTTAACCCATAGGCACTCCAGTGCTTCCCTAATATTGTCTCATGATCCTGCTAGGGGGTAAGACAGAGGTGGGCAAACTATGGCCCGCAGGACCATCCTGCACAGCCCAAGCTCCTGGCTGGGAAAGCTAGCCCCAGCCCCTCCTCCGCTGTCCTCCCTCTCCCCAACAGAGCCACACCACCACGCGGGCAGCGTTCTCGGCAGGGGAGCTGCACACTCTGTGTCTGGCTCTGGCCGGTGCGACAGCCAGACATGCTGCTCTGCATGCTCTGCTCAGCCTGGTAAGTGGGCCGGGGGGGGTGTATAAGGGCCGGGGGGGTCCCGGGAGGCAGTCAGGGAACAGGGAGCAGGGGTTGGTTGAATGGGGCAGAGGTTGGGGGGGCAGTCAGGGGATGGGGAACAGGAGTGATTGGAGGGGCGTTGGGTCCCAGGGGGCCTGTCAGGGGGCAGGTCTGTGCATGGGAGTGGCTGGGCGCAGGGGACTCTGCACTGGGGTCATGGGGTGTTTNTGGGGGGGCAGTCAGGGGATGGGGAACAGGAGTGATTGGAGGGGCGTTGGGTCCCAGGGGGCCTGTCAGGGGGCAGGGGTGTGGATGGGGTCAGGGCAGTCAGGGGACTGGGAGCAGAGGGGTTGGATAGAGGGTGAGGTCCCAGGGAACGGTTAGGGGCAGGGGGTCCTGGGAGGGGGCAGTTAGGGGACAAGGAGCAGGGAGATTAGATGGGTTGGGAGTTCTGAGGGGGGCAGTCAGGGGGCAGGAAGTGGGAGGAGACAGATAGGAGGCAGGGGCCAGGCTGTTTAGGGAGGCACAGCCTTCCCTACCCAGCCCTCCATCCAGTTTTGAAACCACAATCTGGCCCTCAGGCCAAAAAGTTTGCCCACCCCTGGGTTAAGAGGTAGTACAGAGCTGATGGAGCCTTATTTGCGGTTGTCATAGAGTTCCCTTTTGAAAAAGTGCTATTCACTGAGGAGGATGTGCATCTGTGCTATGGCCCCTTTGCAGCAGAATAACTATAAATCTGCCCCAAATCTTTGCAGCATCAGCATCTTGTATAGGAGTCCAAGGGTTTTAAAGACAAAGATAAAAATAATACAAACAACCCACCTCACAAATTTTCAAAAATGTATAAGCAGTTTCTACCATACATTTTTCCTTCCTCAGTTTACTTAATGTACTTACAGACAACCAACTGCAATTGATAACATGCCTTTCAATCTGGACATAGTTTCTTTCTGCTTTGTTTAGGGATCTTAACTGAAATACAACTGGCTGCACTGGCTATCTAAGAAATGCACCTGGGCCCAAGTGAAGGCTGCTCTGTTGGGCTGGCATAAATAGGCAATTAAGGCAGAGTGTAAACACCCCAGGGGATACCCTGGTGGCAGCACCTCCAACTGTAGGGGACATTTGAGGTCAGGGCAGAAGGCAATGTGGCCAGCCATGATTCACAGCCCTGCATGGTCCATAGGGGCCACTGAAGCAGCAAGCTTCATTTAGGGAGCCTCTCTTCTGTGCTGGTCTGTCCTTTATCCCTTCCTTGTGCATCTGAAGATGATCTAACAAATTTAGTTAAATCTAGTATTTTAAAACCAGTCAATTGATGCCCCTGTTTGAATGCCAGTTTATTAAATAATTATGCAGCAATTTACCTACAGGCTTGCTGGCGATCAACATACTTAGAATTTGTCCTAATATTTAATCTATGTCAGTGATACTCAAACTGAGGCTCCTGAGCCACAAGTGGCTCATTAATGTGTCTCCTGCAGCTCTCTGCAGCACATATTAAAACATATTAAACAATCTAAGTTATTAACCAATCAGGAGGCTTTTACTATGTTATTAAACAATTGTAGTTGGTAATCTAATAATACTTGGTCATTTTGCTGTAGGAATAATATTTATATATAAATAGTAACAATCAATGAATTCTCAGGACAATGGTTCTTTGGGGTAATGTTGATTGCTAATTTAGCTCCTGAACCACTAAGGTCTGAATATCACTGATCTATACCCATAAATCTGTGCAGATCTACTTTACCTTGTGCAGTTAACATTTGAACAGTTGTTTTTACTTCATTTGAATTAGCAATTCTTTGTTCAATTTATGTCCAGTACAGATAATGGCTGCTTCACCAAATTCAGGACTTTTTAAAATTCAGTGATAGGAGTCTGCCTATACAAAACTTTCTGAAGTCATTCATTGCTCTTTATGATCTGCAGCCCAAATTAAAACATCATCCATTACCCTTCAGCACTTTGTAATCCTTCAGAAATCGGGGAAATTATTCTTTAAAATATCTCAGGAGCAGAACTAATACCAAATAGCGTTTGCTTAAACTTAAAGCCTCCAAAATGATATCTTAAAGTCATCTAAAACTTGACTCTCATTGCCAAAATGTAATCCTACATCTAAAACCGTATTTAGAGATTAGCTGGTACTGCATCAATTTTCAGTGGATAATGCTTACATCTTTGTTTTGATTGAATTTCTGAGGCCATGTATGCTCAAGACTTATTACCCACATGACTATACAACTCAGAATGTAGACTCTTCAGGCTTTAGAATATACAATCCACACTGGGCATGCTAAGAGGCCTTTTGGCTATGCAGACAAGACCTAAATTAGTGGGCAAGAGCCCTAGAATGATGCAGTAGGAACTCTGGAATTATGCAGCACTTCTTCCCAGGAAGCCCTCTGCCCCTCACAGCACCTCCTAATACAGTAGAGTACAATCACTGCAGTATTCTGTATGTTACTTATTTTTTGTTAATGAGCGTTTTATACTAGAAGACATTTCCAGTTGTCAGTAGCTGTAGTTTCGGTTTTTTTAATACTGCAATGTGAAACTATGGTAGAAAATGTCAGAGGGAAGCTGGAGATTTTAACTTCTGAGTTTTAGGGGGCTTTTGGAACTTAGGGAGGCATGAGAGTTAAGTTTGGTTTTCAAGCGGCAGTTGTGGAGTTTGTTAGTAGGGATTCTTCCCCAGTTACTGCCGTCTTTTGATAGGGGATGGAAATGAACTGACTATATCTGGGAGACGGAAGTTGAATTCTACATTACTCACATGGCAGCTCTTGACAACAAATCTTTGCTGGGCTACAACAGCCAACCACACTGATTTAGCTTGTGGGATTAATGTTTCTGTTAAATAGGCAGTGAAACAATCAACAGTGTTGACATTTAAATCATCATTATTAAGCTTTTTGAATCAAAACTCTATAAAGAGAATAATGGACGCAGTTCAAAGTTCTCTCAAAACTATTGCTTTGGGCTGTCTGCAAACTCAGGCAGGCATTACTGCAGGGGTATACATTCAGTTCAGATTTTGAAATTTTTCTTTACCATCATAAGACAAGGATCAATTTAAAAAAAAAAATGAAAGCTGATCCTCCAGAGCACAATTATTCAACAACTAATGGGGGAGGGGGGAAATCTTCAAATATGCATCCACATGAGCAGGGGTATAATGACATCAAAGGCCTTGATATTAATGCATTTATTGGCATAATTACTTTGGAAGTATCATTCCCTCATCATTCGTATATTCAGTTCCATACTTGTGTGATATCTATCCTTGCTGCAAGGTGCCAAACTAACAACAAAGAGACTGATGCAGAACAACAGTTGTTCATTTGGGAGCCCTGAAATGCCCTTTCTGATTTGCTGGAAACCAGCTAGTTTAGACTCTGAACTGAATCCAAACAACATGCATTTCTGGTATATGCCATCAGCTATGCTGGTCACTGATGCCTTGTTTAAGGTTAGGGTTCATCAAAAGATGATCAGAGAGCCAGAAACTCCTGGGAGCCAATTCTGGCTCTGATGCTGACTTTTCTCTTGCTTTGGGCAAGTCACTTAACCTTTGTGCCTAACTTGTCCCATCTGTAAAATGGAGATTAAAACTACCTGCTTTATAGGCAGTGGTGAGAATTAATTAGTTCATCTTTATACAGTTCTTTAAAGATTAAGAACTGCTGCATAAGTGCTACAATTATTGTTATTTGTGGGGAAAAGCAAGAGGTACATATACAACCCCCCTGGCACATTAAAAAGTTTTGTATACAAATTTCTATCCAGGGTTTGACAAACTGAGCTCCTTCAGCATACATTATTATTCACCACAAAGTGACAGAATAAGTAGCGAGGTACTGTAAAGAAATGAAGACAGAGAATCCTTTCCCCTTCCTAGCCCCCCAGTCACTACCTCTATCAGTTCTGGAAGTGAATATCCAGTGAAATGGGTTGGACAGTCACACAAAGCAGCAGATAAACTGAAATCTCCATTTTAGTAAATCAAATTGTAGACTTCTCTGCCTGCACATCTCTCATCTGCTGATAAACGATGCCAGATGCAATTGTAATAACTCCCTTTGTTGTGGAATGGCTCTATTACTTTTAGGAAAGCACAGTTCAAGAGAACTGCTTGCAGAGGGTGCCTATGTTGGCTTAAAACTATTGCCTATGTTCTAGGGCTTTCTGCCACAGTCAACCACGTGCCTGGTGTAGGATTCTGTTTCAATGGGTAGTCAGTGACAGGTACTTTACATGGGCCAAAAGGAACTCATTATAAACAAAGAACAATAAGGAAGGTCTGATTTAGTGTGTTTGTGAAACTCCTGTCTGTTAGCAATTGACTTCCTTTAAAAAAACAGAAACAGGGGGCCTCTGCTGCCTGAGGGATGCTGGCACATCAATTCATCCTTTAGGTAAGTAAATAGAGCAATAAACTAAAGAATAAATCATTTTTGAATTCCACAAGCAAAAACTTGATACATAAATTACCAGACTGAAATGACTCATGAATCGTTTGGAGATTGCAGTTTGTTTTCAAAGGACTGGGGGGGAAATGGGCAGAACAGCCGCACTTACTGTGAAACATTCATCTTTCTTTGATCCCCCACTTTTTCTCATTCACACCCTATTCGCGGGGGGAGGAGGGGATCCTGCAGCACATTTCCTCTAGCACAGAGGGTGGGCAAAACAGCTGCATCCACAGCTGATGCCACTGTTAACTTCCTGTGCTTGCTCCACTAACCTGAAAGCACGCACTAAGCCCCTGGATGGCACACAGCACTGTACTTCAGGCAAAGTGCTGAGCTTTCCTGGTGCTGCAGCATTCAGTGTCTTTACCAGCAGACACAATAGGCATATGAAATTGGAACTCTCATGAATAATTCATCCCTGCTGTTGGACAAAACAAAGAAACAATACTTTTGTGGGTTGATAACTGTGTGGCGGTATTTATAAACAGAGCCCAGTTTGGCGTTAGAATTCTTCTGGATTAGTATGTTCATTAAAAAAGTTTAGGAGATCAATATGACATTGTAAATGTAAGGTCTCCAGGTGAGCTATCTGAGATATATATTTGGAAACACAGAAGACTTTTAAAAAGCAGGACCCAACATTTTAAGGTACTGAGCATCTTCAACTTCCATTAACTGCTACCAGACTTGAGGTAGCTCAACGCTCTGAAGATGTATAGAGCAATGCACTGCTTACTTAGCTTTGTAAGACACTTCTCAGCGAGGTGATGTATTTTAATTGGAGGCAACTGGCATCCTTTCCAGGATGCTTACTAATGAAGTGGCATCACTGTTGATTAGAAAACAATGATGAATTGAACAGTATACTAAAGTGCAATTTTTTATTTGCATTTAAATATTACTGGAGTTGATACTTTTGTGAATTGGTCCCTAAATTGTTTTAGTGACACTTAAATACCCACTAATTTAACACTAGTTAAATTGGCAATAAAAACACCCCCAACTGTGTTAAGCTGTCATCCTATTTATGTAAAATAGCTTTGCATCTTAATACTAACCATACAAAGCAATGCCACTGGGATGATATTGATGATGCATGTGCATAGCTTTTTTTATTATTATTTTTAATATACTATGAGGCTGCCTAGCCAAGTTATATTTTTATTATTATTATTATTATTATTATTATTTATTTTAAAATAAGTGCTTAGTTATTTTCCAGAAAACAAGCATTGGAGGGAAAAGTGATATTTTTTTTCCACTGACTTTGAAATAAGTCTATACAGACAACACTTTCCACCTCACCCCATCCCATCCCACCTCACTGCCAAATTTTAATTAGTGCGTCTTTGCATAGTTATGCACCTTCCTCAGCAATCAAAGGAGCAGCTTCTAGCATAATAACCTTTAATATCTGACTTAAGTTAACCATGAATTGTTTCATATTCTGAAGGTGAAAAGTGTAGTGGTTAGAGCAAGGGACCTGGAGTAAGAATTCCTGGGTTCTAGACCCATCTCTGCTGCTGAATCACTGTGTGACTTTGGTAAATTCATTTAAATTCTTTGTGCCTGTTTGCCCACTTGGAAAATAAGTGTAATGATAGTTACCTGCAATACAGGTGTCTTGAAAATGTAACAGTTAGAGATGAACCCAAACCAAAGCTTTGTATCTGACCAATATGAATTTTGCTGAAGTAGTGTCCAAATCTAAACCTTGTGGACCTTTGTATTTTACATGTAATAGGCTGAATCAAAACCATTCAGGATGATACGAATCATCCTGAACTGTGATGAAGTTTGGATCCAGATGCAAATCTGAATTTTATAGCTCAAGCCCATCTGTAATATTAATCCTTGTGAAGTGCTTGGAGATCTTTGGAGTAAAGTGTGAAAGTGTTAAAGGAAATGTATGCACTGCATTACAAATGCAATTGTTAATGATTAATAACGTTTATGATTATTCAGGTCCCCCGCACTGATGCATTTTGCACTGGGTAAGCTGATTTTGATGCTCCTGCAAACAAATAGCAGCATGTAAAGAGCTCATCCATTGCATCTTTGGCTAAAGCAGGATTCTTTCTTGCTCTCAAGAGAGTTTATAGGTGTACACTCAGGACAATGAGCACACTTAGTTATTAATATTCTTTATCCCAAAGCAGAGGTCTGACTGGTCAGTTTCCCATTAAGGTGGGAAATTAAAGTATGAACAGCTTATGAATGAATTCCCACTTTGACTAGAAATAGTTAAGGCATCAATGACTGAGGTTGATCTTGCTGTGCTGTAGCAGATTTGTAGGCACATTTGGATGATCAGAAAGAACATAAGTAGTGACAGAGCCCTGGGAATTCTTTAATACAGAGAGAGAGAGAGGGAGAGAGAGCATGAGCGAGCATACTCACTACACATGGCTAAATCCCAATTTCTCTCTCTCTCTCTCCCCACTTGCCTCCCACTCCTCCTCCCCCCTCAGAGCTTAACCTTTCTCCTAGTAGAAGCCAGTAGAGGTTGCTAGTGTACAGGCAGCTATTTCCTTCTTATGTAAGACTAGTTCTCCTTTTATTTTGTGTTACATGCATGTTCTGCCCACCAGCTTGAGGACAGAGAAGTTCCGGGAGGCTGTTATGATTTCAGTTCTTGACCTATGGTATTATTAGACTGGGCCATCAACACTGTCAAGGTTGGTAAATTGCAAACCTCACCTGCATATCTTCTCTACCTTTTGCATGAGTACTACTCCATTGAGTTCATTGTATCCAGATATGGTCTTTTAGGAAAATCAAACAAAGCAAAACACCTTAGCATTGACTCACATGGTAATCACAATTAAAAGGGATTTTCCCCCCCTTTAAATAAAATAGTCAATGTGAGCAGCCACACATTCAGGAATATTCTGACTGTAATAACAAACAGCATGGATGGAGTTAAAAAATGGTGGCAAGGAAACAGATTTAATGTTAAATTTCCAGGAGGCTGTTAAATACAACGGTGTGTCAAGCAATTATTTCAGAAGTTAGGATAGTGAAATCTTGAGAAAATGATATCTTGACATGAGCATTTTGAAATGAACCTGAAGCTCTGTTTCCCAGAGGCAGGGAATGTCCCAAGGGGCGTCCTTGCTCTGGGATTCCTGTTGTATGGAGTGGTCAGCATTTTCAAGAGGATGTTCTCATAATTTCACATTACATTGACCCTTCTGTATCAGCTCTTTGTTCACAGTGCCATGGCCCAATAATGATTCACTTTTCGGGTGGAGGGTGCTGAAGAGATTTATTAGCAATAACCTACTTGGTAGAATTTGATCATGCTATTTACCCTCACTCGGCCACTTTCTCTCTGAGAAAAAAATCCTAACAATTTACCACAACACACAGTTACAAGATACCATACAAGTACGGTCATGTTTTTAACTTCAACTTTAAAATATATTTTAATAATTAGCATCAATAAACTCTAATTAGGATGTAAGCCATTCTTGCATCAGCCAGAAAACTGTAGATTTACTTCTGCACACCCACACTCAGTCAAGTGAAAATTACTTCATTGCTTATCTTGTAATTACTGTGCTTAACATTCTTTGGAACTGTTTGTGATTAATTGATTTTTATTTTATTCTTAACATTTGAACCTGTATCTGGAACAGCAAACGTGAGTCTTTTCCTCAGTGAAGGCCTGTTTATAATGAATTGTTTATAGACACACACCAAGGCCAAAACAAAGGATGAATTTCTTACCTGCCAGTTTTGTTTCTCAGAGTTCTGCCATACCACATTAGAAAAACACTGTTAAAGGTACTTTTTATAATGTTCTTGGTTCTGCTGACTACTTTATGTGCTCATGGCCATATTTTTCTTTCCACAGATCCTTTCCCTGAATACTATGGAGAATATTTTTGGCAACAAAAATGATTAGGGGGCTGGAGCACATGACTTATGAGGAGAGGCTGAGGGAACTGGGATTATTTAGTCTGCAGAAGAGAAGAATGAGGCGGGATTTGATAGCTGCTTTCAACTACCTGAAAGGAGGTTCCAAAGAGGATGGATCTAGACTGTTCTCAGTGGTACCAGGTGACAGAACAAGGAGTAATAGTCTCAAGTTGCAGTGGGGGAGGCTTAGGTTGGATATTAGGAAAAACTTTTTCACTCAGAGGGTGGTGAAGCACTGGAATGGGTTACCTAGGGAGGTGGTGGAATCTCCTTCCTTAGAGGTTTTTAAGGTCAGGCTTGACAAAGCACTGGCAGAGATGATTTAGTTGGGGATTGATCCTGCTTTGAGCAGAGGGTTGGACTAGATGACCTCCTGAGGTCCCTGCCAACCCTAATATTCTATGGTTCTATTCAGACACAACAGAACAGATAATATGTTGTAGATGGACATGTAAGAAAATAACAAGCAAATTCATCTGTAATTCCACTAACTGCTGTATTCTGCATTGTCTTAAGTGGAATTAGACAAGAGATTAATTTGGCCTCAGGAATTCTAAATTTTCCCATATAGTTTTCAGGAAAACAATGTTTATATATACATTTACGTTTTTGCTGTATATGGTATTCTCTCACAAGGATGCAGCCTTTGTCCATGGGCAGAAGACCAAGAATTGCTTGTATTCACAGTAAATGATTCAGAGAAAGGTCTCACCACCAGTTTACCTGTATTGATATTAGTAGATGGACTAAAGGGGGACACTCTGGATCTTTATAGACTATGAGGAAAACCAAGAAGACAAGCGGACAATGCTTCTAATAACATCACCATCATAACTGAGTTCTGTACTCTGCCGTATCACTTATAGCACCTGCAAGCTAGGATTTTGCCCCCGTTTTCTCTTTCAGGAGCATGTGGGTAGGAGAACAGCAGTAGCAGTTCTTAAAGCAGATAAGGATTTGCAGTATAAAAGGAGAAGGGAAGAAAATTTCTAGCACTCCTAAGAAGAGTTACTCTATCATCCAGCAACTGCTAGCATCTGGCCTACCAGGCCAGGCCTTGCCTGTGTGGCCACTGGAGGCTTTGGAGTGGTTCTGGGAGGAGGCAGCAGGGCAGAGGGGGACCGAGTGACTCTAGACAAGTCTGCCCAAGGGCCAGAGGTGCCTCCTGCATTTTGTGGGGGTCTGGGTCCCCCATGGAGGAAGCCGGGGACAGCTGGACACCTGCTACCCTGGCCTCCCAGACTAGCACAGTGAATTTCCCATTTCTGGTTGATGGGGATTTTATAGTCCTTTTTAAAAAAACTCTCTACTCCATCCCAAGAGTATAATTACTGCTGGAGCAACATATATTAACCAATGACAACATGGTAGTGGAATCTTGGAGGAGGATCTGTCTCCTCAGAGATACCCAAAACAAAAAGCATGTGTGTATGTGTGAGGAAGTGTATGGAACACTACATTGGGAGAACACTTTAAGAGGGAGTGGGACTTTTCCTTGAAAAGGCCACGATAAATTGTTGGCCAACCAGAGGCAGAAAGTGAGAAGAAATATGTAATAAAAAAAGACATACCATATACCAAAGAGTTTGTCTACACATTGCAATAAAAGATTGAGACATGGCCATAGGTGACCCTGGTCAGATGGCTTGGGCTTGCGGGGCTACAAGTTGCAGGGTAGACATTCAAGTTTAGGCTGGAGTCCAGACTCTGAAACCCTACGGGGGAAGGGAAGAATTCCAAAATTGGGCTCCACCTTAAGCATCTGCACTGCAATTTTTTAGCCCTGCAGCCTGATCCCGGGGAGCCAGAATCAATTGACCCAGGTTCTGAGAATTAGTGTTGTGGGTTTTTGTTTTGTTTTTAATTGCAGTGTAGACATACCTGGAAACTGGTGAAAATAGTTAAATTGGTAGAGTTCCATTGTCCTCACTCTACTCCAGCCTTCTTTAAAGTCTCCTTTCTTATCTATTATTACAGTTTAATATTTATATTACAGTAGCACTCAGAAGCCTCAAGGGAGACTAGCCCCCATTCTAATGGGCACAGTACAAAGGAAGAAAGACATCGTCCCTGCTCTGAAAAATATTGTTTGCTGCTCATAATGCTTTTCTCCCACTGCAGAGCCACAACAGAACTATCACAGCACAAGAGACATTACAGCAGGAACACTATGCTCTAGAGAGGACTGATTGAAAATGGTTTTCTCACTGTACTTACCCCCAATGCACTGTGGTGTCTTGATCCAGGCCTTTTTGGCAAGATCTGAGGAGATCTTGTTTTGAAAGATGACAATTCCCTCACTGATAGTATAATGTAGTAACTATGTGCTAGAAGGGCTATGTATTTTTATTAACCACTGGAATCTTCAAGGCAAAAACACACTGGCTGTGCTACTGTAACTACAGGGTACCACTTAACATTTCATTTACTTAAGCAGAATATCAGCGAGGAACAGGCAGCTCTGCATTGGGTAGTGGACAAACAGCACCAAAGGGAATTTAGTGGGGATATCATTTCACAAATATACTGCAAAGGATATAGAATTCTATATCAATTCCCATGCACACGTACCAGTGACAAGTTTAATGTCCAGTATCTGTTGATCCAACGGTGCTAGAAATGGGAGCACTATTAGTGTTGCACAGAGCAGATTCCCAGTAGGAAATACAGCACTAACTAGCTAGCTCTCGAAGAGCCCAGACTAGATAAATGTCTATCAGGGATGGTCTAGACAGTATTTGGTCCTGCCATGAGGGCAGGGGACTGGACTCGATGACCTCTCGAGGTCCCTTCCAGTCCCAGAGTCTATGAATCTATGAGTCTATAATACACAGGATAGGCGCACGTATGAAAAAGCTGATTTTGATAATTTTTGAGACATTCACCTTTTATTGTGGGAACAATATTAATCTCTAGCACTAGGATGATTCTGATGAGATATCAGTCCTGAAAGTGACATCCTGATTTATAGAGAAGCTATTCCAAAAAGCATGTAGACATTCCAAAAAAATTATAATAAAATTTACTCTGTCTGTAGAGTTGGACTCAAAGCACTAAGGCAATCCGGGATCCATAGGGAGGGATATGGAAAAAAAGAAAAACTAACATTTTAAGATCTAAAAAGTCCTAATATTGCTTCTCTGTAAAATGCACTGCATTAAAGAAAGGTTTGGCATGGTATAATGGTGGTGTTGGCCCTCATTTGTATAATTCATAGGAAAAGGGGCTAGGCATAAACATCGCTACCTCAAACATATGCCAGTAAAGAGCATCATCATGTAAGAGTGAGAATAGCAGCTTTGCAAAAGCGAAAAATATTCATATTCGTTAAAACCTGAAAATAAAGAAAACACTGCACAAAAAATTCAGCCCTGCTATTAGCAACAACAGAGCTCCCCTGGAGGCAGCTCCACTGCTATCAGCATTGAAAGTGGGCTAAAAAAAGCAAATTCTGAAAAAAAATTCATAATTTTCAAGCTGTTTCCATTTCAGAAGATTCAAAATGGAAGAATTTTTTCATAATGTTGTAAATATATTTTCAAAAATCTTACAAATTAAAAAAAAACCAAAAAACCTCTCCCCCCCCCACCTTTGCCACTGAGTATAATACAAGGAACGATATCCTAGGTGGTGCCCCCCCAAATCCCTCTTTCTCCCTTCCCTCCCCCACCAACGTTCCAAAACTTCCCAACTTCAGAAAAATTCCAGATTGGCAGAATTATAGTGTCATTTTTTAATTTTGCCACTCTAACTTTTCCAAAGTTTGAGACGTTTTGGAACATTTCAAAGTGGTACTGCTACCCTTACTTCTGCGCTGCTGCTGACGGGGTGCTGCCTTCAGAGCTGGGTACTTGGTCAACAGCTGCTGCTCTCCGGACATCCAGCTGTGAAGGCAGCACAGAAGTAAGGGTGGCAATACCTCAATCCTCCCTAAAATAAGCTTGTGACGCCCTTTGTAATTCCTTTTGGATCAGGACCCCCAATTTGAGAAATGCTGGTCTCCCACCATGAAAATCAGTATAGCATAGGGTAAAAGCACACAAGAGACCAGATTTCATGGGGAGAGACCAGATTTCACATTCCACGACACATTTTTCATGGCTGTGAACTTGGTAGGGCCCTACTTATGAGTGCTCATGTAAGATGTCCCAGGATTAGCTCATGATCCTTACTGGACCTTCTCATGGCATATGAACACCCCCCAACGGGAGCTCTGTAAAAAATTGATTGGGTACTCTCTACCCAGTCTGTCCTGTTGTGGGTATTGAAGTAGGTAAGTCTAATTCTGAATTAGAATACCCAGACAGTGTTACATTTTTGGTTTGTGTATTTACTGCTTAACTGGAGTAGAATTGGAATCAGCTCTTTGAAACACTTATCACTATAAATAATTAGTCCCAGTGGATAGGAAATGACTGCAGCCCTCTAATCACTCTTTCTACACATAGATTGCCTTTCTGAAGAAGTTTGGTATGTTCACAAGATAGTGGCAAGGAGAAAGAATGTTTGCAAAGAATCTGCAAGCTCAACGCAGACTGGTCCAGGAATATTCTGAGTGCCTGTGTTTTTAATGATGGTTTTTAAATGGACAGGCTTAAAGTGCTCAAAGGAGGTTTCCTTTTTTGGGAAGCAGGGTGCATATCTTCACGGTAAACTCTGATCTGCAGGCTTTCAGACTTCTGAAATCAGTACAGTGACTCTTGATTTCTGGATTGTTTGTATTGGATATCAAACCTGAATGCTGCACTAGGAGATTATAACACAAAGTCTCACATGATCAGGCCAGCCTTGCATTGCGCTGTGGCACAGCAACATAAGCTAGGGAAAACAAAGCTGAGATGGCAGAACCATGTTTGAAAATAGTCTTTATTGCCTTTCTTCACTTACTTTTACAGTTCGCTCTGTTCTGTTGCATCCTTGCTTTTCTCTCCTCTTCTCTCTCCTCTCCATTTCATTGGTTACTTTGATTAAAAGGTGTATTTAAAATTTGGCTCTCATATTAGCCAAGTCCTATTCACTCAGGATACCCTCCCATACGTTTCAATGGGAATGTGCCTAGAAGGAATGCTAGCCAATCCAGCCTGTATCCCAGCTATTGTATGGCTACTCTGCACTCCTTCTACACAGCTGACTATACCTACACCCAGTGCAGCTCTGGATAAGGAATGGAACTCAGGATTTATCCTTAATTAGCCACCGTATAGAAGTTTGTAAAGATGAAGGGCCAAATTCTGGCCTTATCTACATCGTATATCTTTCTAGTGACTTCAATGAGATTTCAGGGAGTGATAAACCAGAGTAGAATTTGTATAGCTTGGTCTGACTGAATGTCATTGATCTGACAAGTATCTGCTGAAGTTTTATGTAGTTTTTAAAAACAAATGAGAAAAATTACTTGGCAGACTGATCCTGATGTAATAAATGCTACAGCTCTCTGATCTGTGACTCTGTTGATGGGGCATGTGATTCCCAAGGGAAAAATCAAGGGTCGTCGACTCCAGAACACAATCTTGTACCAAAACAATGCACATGGATTTTATTCTATCATGACACCAGATATGGGTTCTTCACACAAAACCTTCTGTACTTTCCAGGTAAGCAACTCTAAATATGAAGAATTTACTTTGTTTGGGGCCTGATTTACTCCTATAGAAATCAGTGGGAGTTTTACCATTGAAACAAGAGGATTGGCACATACAGACCTGAAGAACACACCTTGCTGTTTTCTGTCAATTGATTTCACTAATCTGTGTTAAAGGCCCAATCCTACTCCAATGTAATGTAGGGCAAAAGACCCACTGGCTGCTATGGGAGCAGGAGCAGGCCCCAAACAAAGTACAGTCTCTATACTTAATCTTTTTAAAGAGAAAGCACAGAAGATTTTATGTAAAAAACCCATAACTAGTGGCATGTTAGAATAAAATGCAAGTGGATTATCGTGCTTTAGGGTTTTTGCTCAGGTAGCTGGGGATATGCCAAGTTATGGGAGAAATTAAAAAAAAACAACCTGCTAATGCCAACACAGGCCATTTGTATGAAACACTGAGTGCTGAGTGGTTATCCAACTTCTGATGGTTTTCAATGAAATTCATCCTGGCAAAGTTAAACAGCAAAATACCCCATCCACTGACTGCCTAGGCATCCATCCACCAAAGAGATACAATCTATAAATAACAATGCTTAAATCAGTATGACATTTACATTACATATTAAGTAGTTTTTTATTTATTTCAAGATTTTAATTGGCACAATATAGTAATAGCATCCTTGTAACAATTCCACTTAAGAGCTTTTCCCTCTCTTCTCCACCCTGAATACAAAAATTAAATAAAATTAACTAGAATTACGCTGTAACCTTTAGCACAAATGAACTGGTTAAAAAACTGCTTCAGAAACTATCCACATATTAGAATCAATTCCACTTTATTGGAATCAGACTTTTTTTTTTTCACTTGACATTTTACATAACCTGTTATGAGCTTTTCCCAAGGGTGAGGGGGAACATTTTCCCTCCTAAATAGCTTCTTATTGTTCCATTTTGTTGCTATTTAGAGTAAAAAAAAAAACTCATTAAAATATTATGAAGCACACAGCATAATTATATGGCAGCATTTGCCAATGAATAACATCTGCAACAATGTGTATGTATATTTATATTACAGTAAATTTGAACCTGCTCATTTATTTTTTCTGCTTTGCCTCTGTTTTAAAATTCTTTGTCCCAAGTAAAGCACTAGGCAATTGTATAAACCACACGGGCTACAGTACAGCCATTGTTGCAAAATTGTATCTTCTGGCCAGTGCCAAATGTTATTATTCCATCATTAGACTACAGTTCATGCCAGGGTAAACTATACTGTGTTAGGTGTCTGCAAAGTGTTATTTGCTCTTTTTTATTATTCATATTATTATTTTAAACTTATCTACATTGGGGTTGTGTGTGTGCGTGCTCATGCGTATTCACTGTCTGTATATTGTATCCCATAGAGAACTGCCTTTTTGAAAATCTGCAGACACGCTCACCATTCTCTGGCCCTCTCTTACAACAACAAAAATGGAGCCCCTCTTGTAATAAAAATATTGAGAGCGAACATCTCACAAATATTTGCCTAAGCACACTACCAATTTTGTCTGACTATTCTTATTTGTTAACTCAGTTTAACAGCAACATGATCCTAAAACAAAACAAAACAAAATAATAAAACACTAAAAAACTGCCTTTAGGGGAAGGGGGAAGGAAAAACCTTGTAACACCAAAAAGAGATAATTAACACAATCTGTGTGACAGAGACAATAGAACACACAAACTCTTTTTAGCTAGACACATGAAGCTAGCTAATCTATAGCATGCTGTATATGTGGGTAGATTATTTTTATTTTAAAAGTGCTATATAGACATAACAAACAAGCATCGGGTAATGGATTATGATTGGAATTTTTGTGGTGCTGAGGTCCTTTCAGGACTGTGTTCTTTCTCTCCCTGACACCACCCAAGAGCTGCAGTATCAACCGTTTGCCAAGAATCTGACACATACCTACCCTTCATTTAAATCTGTCAATCGTTTTCATGCTTATAAATAAAACACATCTCAAACAGAATTTAGATCTTAGGACAACTGATAACAGAGTTTAAAAAAAGAGTACAGTGCAACTCTGGTTTATGCCTTTCATTCTACTATATTATCCTTCCTATTGTTGCAAATATTGTCCTTTGGGAATGATCTTGGAGACTGGATTGTTCCCAATTTTTCCTCCTTTGTCTGCCAGTTATTTCTAGATATAAACCATTTTGCTACACAATTACTACCATATGCATTTTTTAAAATAGTTTTTTTTCTTGAATTAAATATACAAAAAATAAGAAGTATCCCAAAGAGGTTTGTGTCTCCTCCACAACATGTAGTTAGAGTGCTTCAGTAAACAGGAAAAAAGAGTGAGCCGGCAACAATTCCCTATCATATAGATTTAGGAGCAATGAACCTTGCAGGTCTGATCTAAGCTTTCTGGTATGCTTCAGCCAAACCCAGATTACAGACTGTTCATTTTGAAAGTTCCATCACCCAACTTTCTCAAAAATCATCACCACAACTCCCTGTTTGAATTTTATCTGGACTGTCTCGGACAGCCCTAGCTGACCCCAACCATTTTCTTCACTTATTACAAACATGCTTCTCCCCACACGCACACATGGTATGATCTTTTTCAGAGGGAAAGGATGAAGCTAGCTAGGGGGCTCTCTTTTGTTCCAGATTAGAAATTTTACAGGGAAAAGAGATTTAAAAAGACACAGAAAACTAATCCTGCAGAACTCTGTACAGAAAAATTTAACTTAAGTTTAACTTGTGAGAATTAACTGACGAGGGCCTCTGGCCATAATTGTGCTCTCTGCTGCTTGAAGCAGCTAAGGTGTCAAAAGCTGGTTATGGTCCCTAGGGCTGGGGAATGAAGCGGGAGAGTACCTTTTTTTAGGACCCTCACGCTGCAATAAAGTAAGTGCTGGAATGCACTTCTGGAACTATCCCAGTATTTGGAATACCTTTCTGGCTCCCCAGAAAAGTTCCAAAACAGTGTCCCAGAGCGTTCTGGTTTGACTTGAGCCTGCTTTATATATCTAAAAGTTATGTTGCGTTTCTAGAGCACTTTTCCTCTAAGGAACTTTTAAGCCTCATTATCCATCCTCCCCCCCCAACACCCTTTATAAGGCAAGTGGAGAACATATAACAATCACTGCTGGCATGGAACAGAGCAGCTTCCAATGCCACAGCAATACCACTAAGCAACGTACAGTACAAAGAGGAGAGGAATGCCATTACTGATGGGAAAAAAGCATGGAGAGTTTAGATAGGTGGAAAGTAACCAAACAAATTAAAACAAGTCCAGAAAACCAGAAGTATCACCCTTCATCTTAGACAAAGAGCTATGGGATCTTAATGGTCACACCATTGGATGTGATTGTTCATAAAAGACATAAAACTAAGGATATGTGGCTTATCTTAAAAACAGTAGAACAACCCGACAACCAAGCTGTAGCATGTTGTGCAAGGGGCAATGTGAAAGGGAGGAAAGAGCAGGAAGATAGCATCACAAGTGTTGATCCAGTACAAGTAGAAGAATAGTCAGGATTAGTGCTGGTGAAACTCAAAGAGTTGAAAGCCTGGAATTAGTTTGGCTAAGCCCCCAAAATGTCAGATACTAATCTGAAGTTATCTGAACCCCTTGAAGTCTCCTTTCCTCTCCTCTTTATTATGTCTTTCATGACTACCCAGGGTTAAAGATTGGAAAACAGCAGCTGGCCCTGCAGAAAGGACTAGGTTTCCTGAGGTTCCACAGTGGAAATGGTAGGAAATATTTGCTGGGGGAGGGAGGATCTATCAAAGATGTGTCACACTTTTTGGTACTTGACTGAGTTACACAAAATGAGATTGAGAGAGAGAGACAGAGGAGGGAAGATAGAACCTTGAAAACAGACAGGAAAGGACCAGAATCAGAAAGATTTGGGGACCTGAAAGTAAGGAAGTGGGGCAGTTGAAGACAAGAGACTAAAACTTTGGAGGAAGTAATCTTGAGCTAAAGAGCACTATCAAAGGATGTGGTGCAGTGAAGGGTTAATTCTCAGCAAAATAAATCTAATCTCTATTTTCTCCCTTGGTTGTTTTGAAATGCAGAGAGAAAGAGAGAGGGAGAAAGAGAGAGAGAGAAAATAATGTTGTTAATGAAGGAAAAAAGTAAAAAACAGAATTTCTCATTATCCTTTTTTCTATTTTTGCATTCTGTGCGCTTTCCCTTTGAAACATACAATATTGCCAGAATGCATGTAACAGTGCACATTCACCAGCTTGGGAGGAATGTCAGTGGAAAAGTTTGGTGAGGTTCTTCCACACACCTTACTTTCTAAACAAGTGGAAAGCCAACTTTTCCCCAGCCTGTTGGCACGAGTATGGAGGAAAGGAACCCGCTCTTATCTTCTGGGCCTGCCCAGCGAATTGAGAACTCCTGGAGATTACATTTTATGGGGATTTTTTTAAAATTTTTTTTAAAACTACAATCATAACCATTTGACTTTACTGCTCAGGTCTTTCTTTTGGGCTGTAACCCAAGAGATAATTGGACAATTAAAAGAATTCTTATTACGCATTCCTTAACAGCTATAGTAATGTTTGCGCTCTTCACTGACTACAAAAGGACCTTGCTGTGAAACTCAGAAGTGGCTGCCAGCCTGAAAAGTCAACATCAAAATCTGGTTCCCAATTTTCCACAAATTTTGAATTTGGGGACTTGGTCCTAATCAAAAGACACTGGATCAACAAAGTAAAACAAACAAACAAACAAACAAATAAGAAAAACAACCAACAGGAGATGGAGAGAACAGTAGTTATAATTCCCTAGGGCAGGGGTCCCCAACAGGGTGCCTGCAGGTGCCATGGTGTCTGTGGAGGCATCTAAATGCGACCACGTCCTGGCCGGCGGTCGAGCATCCACCGAAATTTGGTGGCATTTCGGCAGCAATGCTCTCGATGATGCCGCTTGTCGCCAACAAGCGACATCATCGAGAGGCGTCGCTGCCGAAATGCCACCGAAATTCGGCAGATGCTCAGCCGCCGCCACGGTCCTTTGTCTGGTGCCTGCCAGATGAAAAGGTTGGGGACCACTGCCCTAGGGAATTAGTGAGACACTGCCCTAAAGTCAAGTAGAACAGTTATCACTGTCACATGAATGACGACCTAGTCAAAGAAAAGCACCAGTGTTTCCTGTCCTTTTATTAGCAAACTATTACAGCACTTTTTAGAAGAAAGCAACATACATAGACATTATTCTGTGCTGCACCAAACTCTCAGACCAGGAATAGAAGGGCTATGGTGACTTTAAGTCACTTTTGTGTCCTCCTCAATTCTGGGCTGCTCCAGAGGCTAGAGTGGTCCCCAGAACAATTAAGACAGCCCTGGGAACCCAGGTTACAACATTCTGCCAGGGTTGTCCTATGGACCACAGTGCTGAGTGCTGAGGCCATGCCCCAGCACACGTCCTACACCAAGGTTTGTGAAGGAGCCCCTGGAAGACTGCAGTACAGCTGGCCTCCACAATGCCTGCAGTGGAAGAATTCTGCCTTGGCCAGATGCAGGGCTTTTAGGACTCCTTTATGCCACTCCAGACCTTTTATGCAGAGTACACAGGCCAGAGCAGAAGTGAGGCTCTTATCTTCTGAACCCACTATCTTCCCAGCAGCCCATAAGTTTCTAAACACATTGTACTTTAGCTAAAATATGCTACAGGATAGTTCAGTTAAGGAAATTTTTATATTATATATCACAGCTCATCACTTAGCTCTTATATAGTACTTCTAGCCAGTAAATCTCAAAGAGCTAATAAAAGGAAGCACATATCACCAACATTTTACAGATGGAGAAATGGAGGCAACAAAGGGTTAAACAGACTTGCTTAGTAACACCCAGCATGGTCTTCTCGTGTCCTTGCACCACAACCATAGGTTTTTCAGGTGTCGGGCACATGACATGTCCCAGACTGTAGCCCTGGCGAGCTCTTCCATTCTGCATGTTTCCTTCAGGAATGGGCTGACCAACAGACATTCCATGGTTTGTGTTCCATCTCAGTCACGTGTCTAGGTCATTGGGGTAGCCCCACTACCGCAGATTGACTTTTGACCTGCCAGTTCTTGGTTGGAAGCAATTTACAGCTCTCCAGACTGACCAATCCTCCTCTGCACCCTTGTGACGGTATCTGGCAACGTCGATATATTTCAAGGCGTGGCCCTGGGCGCCACATGTCAAGCCATGCAGCAGTCAGTGATTTTTTTTAACCTCTTCTGTTTCTGCTGGGAAGTTTTTCTGCAATTTCAGGCAACTAACTGCTGCCGTGTGGCCATGTAGTGGATGTTAGGTATCTTCGACCTGTCATCATAATTCTATTTTACTTGTGACTGCTCTCCTTATATCCGGTGGAGCAATTCCCATAAGTGTATATAGGCCTTTCACATTTGTTGGTTTTAGACGATGTGATGTAGCAGAAGCTGTCATTCAGCACAGGGTCAGCTTCTTTGTATGAACTGATCTTTCCCACACTGGTCACAGGAATTCAGCTGTCAAATAACAAAGTGCAAGTGTGATGGCTCTTAGCGTTGCTGGGTTAGTTCCACATTTTGAATTTACAGCCTTCCTGAATATGCTGTTCCAGGCACTAGTTTTGTCTTTTGTCCTCTCCACATGTGCCTTGAAGGAGAGCACGCAGACTAGAATCACTCCAAGGTAAACAGGGTGTCATAAACAGATAGCTAAGGGTTAATGTTTCTTTTACCTGTAAAGGGTTAACAAAGGGAACCACACACCTGACCAGAGGACCAATCAGGAAAATGGATTTTTCAAAGCTCAGGGAGGGAATTTTTGGGTGTGTGTCTTTTGTCTGTCTCTCTGTTCTCCCTTTCGTCTCATGCTTAAAAGCCCTAGCAGAGAAAAAGAAAAATAATAATTCCTACTGCTTCTGGATTTTTTATCTTTATCACCAACCGCTAAGCGACGCATTGTTCATAAGCATAAATCCCAATTCTGAACGCTGAAGCGTCAAAAAAATGTGAGAGTGCTAAGCATAAATCCTTCCTAAGCACTTAATTACTCAGCTTGGATCTGATAGCGCTGCCACCCAGCCAGAATGTTCCAGTTACTGGCACCCCATCTGGGTCTCCCCAAAACCTTCCCTGGGGGACCCCAAGATTTCAGATGCCCTGAGTCTCACACCATACAAAGGGAAATTAAACTCACTTCCCCTTACCCCCTCTTACCTTCCCCCAGATTTCACAGCCCTGGGTACATTCAGGAGATTTCCCTGCTTCAATTCCTTGAAAACAGCAAAACACGAGAGGACAATTTACCATTCCCCCTCCTTCATTTTCCGCTCCAACCAATTCCCTGGTGAGCTGCAGGCTCAATCCACCTTTGAGTCCCCACTTAGGAAAAAATCCAACAGTGTGTCTTAAAAAGTAAACGCTTTATATAAAAAGAAAGATAAAAGACATACAAATTGTTACTCTGTATCAAGGTTGAAATATACAGGGTCCCAAATTTGCTTAAAAGAAAAATGAATAAACATCGCCTTAACTCAAAAAAGCTATAGCAAATTTAAACCATTCAGCAAACTATACACATGTATAAATACAAAAAAAAAGCACATCAAAAGCCTATAATTGTTTTTTCTACCTGTTTACTTTAAATGGAAAACTAGAAGATTAGAGAAGGCCTGTGTATATAGAATAATCTAGTTCCTCACTATGCTGCGTAGAGAGCAC